>NC_141068.1:31662674-31876793 GCF_041138505.1 Cibotium barometz
GATGTGTGGAAGAATTAGGGTTAGAGTAATTCATGTGGGAGACATACATAGAGAGAACAAGGGAGAGAGAGATTGAGAGAGAGTTGTGGGGATAAGTCAACTCATGGGAATGAGTGTGTGACTCCCCTATCACACATGTATATTGCACTAGTACACATAGTGCACTTAGTACATTAAAAGTACTAAGTGTACTATGTACTATAACTTATGGGCTTGTACACACTATAAGGGTGGGCATAATGCCTTTACCCCAACAACCTCCCACTTAAAGGCAAAGTGCCCTTAAGCAAAGGAAAAGAAAAAATCAGCATGTACATAATAATATACAAGGCCATATCAAGGCTGAAACTGGCCTCATCCAATGCCCATCAAGTGTCTGCAATGAGCAAACCGCTTCGGAGGCAAATTCTTTGTCAACAGATCAGCCAGGTTGTCATCCGTGTGAATCTTAACAAGCTGAATTTGCTTGTTCTCTATCACCTCTCTGATGAAGTGATACTTCACATCCACATGCTTCGTCTTTGCATGAAAGATAGGGTTCTTTGCCAACTGGATAGCACTCTGACTGTCACAATGCAACAATGGAATATCCCCTGTATAGCCCAAATCAACCACTAACCGAGATAGCCATAATGCCTCCTTGCAAGCCTCTGTGGCTGCAATATACTCGGCCTCTGTAGTAGATAAGGCAGTGCACTTCTGCATCCTGGATATCCATGACACAGCACCTCCTGTGAATGTAAACACATAACCGGTAGTAGACTTCCGGTTATCTGGATGACCGGCATAATCCGAATCCGTGTAACCATGCACTAATGCATCCTGTTTGCCAAAACATATGCACATATCCTGTGTGCCCTTCAGGTATCTCATGACACCTTTCACTGCTTCCCAATGCTTCTTGCCAGGTTTGGCCATGTATCTAGAAACCACTCCCACTGCAAATGCAATGTCCGGCCTAGTAGCAACCATGGCATACATGAGACTGCCACAAGCTGAAGCATACGGAACCTTGGCCATATCAGCCCTGTCTCTATCTGACTGTGCGCTGTCCATAGCACTGAGTTTCACATATGGAGGCAAAGGAGTACTAGTCTTCTTCCCCCCGTCCATATTGAACCTCTGCGAAACTTTGCCAATGTATTCCTTCTGAGACAAATACAACACATGCTGATTTCTGTCCCGAAGTATCCGCATACCCAAAATGTGATTTGCATCACCCAAATCCTTCATATCAAAGGTTTGATGCAGCCTCTGCTTCAAGGTATCCATCTCTTTACGAGATTTCCCGGCAATCAACATATCATCAACATACAAGATGAGGATCAATAGACTGCCATCCAAAGCTTTCTTGGTGTATAAGCAGTGATCTATGTCACTTCTCCTGAATTTTTGGGATTTCATGAATGTATCAAATTTATGATACCATTCCCTTGGTGCCTGTTTGAGCCCATAAAGACTCTTTTTCAGCTTGCATACAAGCTTCTCCTTTCCACTTACTACATAACCCTCTGGTTGTTGCATATATATCTCCTCATGGAGATCACCGTGAAGAAAAGCAGTCTTCACATCCATCTGAATCAAGTCCAGATCATCATGTGCAGCCAAAGCTAACACAGCTCGAAGTGTGGTCATTTTGACCACTGGAGAGAAGATCTCCTCAAAGTCCACACCATATTCCTGCTTGAAGCCCTTAGCCACTAACCTGGCTTTGTATCTTGGCTTTGCATCTGGTGCAACTTTGAGCCTGTAAACCCATTTGCAAGGCAAAACCTTCTTGCCTGCAGGCAAATGTACCAACTTCCATGTTCCATTTTTGTGCAGAGAATCCATCTCTGACTTCATGGCACGCTCCCAAAGAGCCTTGTCTGCCCTCTGTAAAGCCTCCTTATAACATGAGGGCTCCCCACAGTCAGTGAGCATCAAGTAGTCAACCCCTGGAACAAACCTGTCAAGGGCTCTGGAGGGTCTTGTGGACCTCCGTACCCAATGACCATCATTTGCAGGTTGCTGTCCAGCCTGCATATCACCCATTGGTGGCGCCTGTTCCATGCCATAAGGCTGAAAAATCATGCCCGGTATCTCCTCTAACTGTGGTATATCCATAGGGATATCTTCTGCCATCTCTGGCTGTCCATTTGGACCATTTTCAGCACCATTTAAGGGCTGGTTTTCCTGCTGTAATGGCTGATTTACAGCCCTTTGTTGTTGTCCATGATGTCCATCATCATCAAAGATGACTCTGCCAGGCTCCTGTTGCCTTGCAGGCTCCTTATACATGCATGTTTCATCAAAAATGACATCATTGCTGCGTATAATCTTTCTATTCACGGGATCCCAAAGTCTATACCCCATTTCACCTCTGTCACCATATCCTAGGAATATGCATTTGTGAGACTTAGGATCAAGTTTGGTGCGCATTTCCCTGCGTATGTGCACGTACGCAACGCAACCAAACACTCTCAAGTGCTTGTATGACGGAGGCTTCCCTGTCCATACTTCCTCTGGCACTTTCCCACCAAGCCTCGTGTTAGGTGACCTGTTTATAAGGTGAACGGCTGTCATAACAGCTTCAGCCCAAAAACCATGAGGTAACGCAGCATGTGACAACATCTGTCCCGTTTTGTGGAGGATCATAAGGAGTAGAGAGCTCCCTCTTGATGCCTTTAGCATCACAAAAGTCCTGAAACTGTTTGGACATATACTCTCCACCATTGTCGGAACGCAAAGCCTTCAGTGTTTTGCCAGTTTCAGTCTCAACAAGAGCAACAAACTTCTGAAACACTGAGAATGTATCACTCTTCAAACGAAGAGGATAAACCCACACCTTGCGTGTGGCATCATCAATAAAAGACACAAAGTATTTTGCCCCTCCCAAAGAAAGCTGAGGCATCTCACATACATCTGTATGCACAAGCTCTAACTGAGCATCTTTCTATCCAAGAGCTTTCTTGTGCGGGCACTGGAGTTGCCTGCCATAAATACAATGCTCACAAAACTGAAAACTTGAAAACTTTAGAGAAGGCAAGTAACCCAAACGAGACAATTGCTCCATTCCCTTGACACTCATGTGTCCCAACCAGCTATGCCACATAGAAATTTCCGGCAGCTCGGTTGCATTTACATTAGCATGGTGACAAACACCTGCATGCATAAAGTAAAGAGTGTCCACCTTAGAGCCTCTGGCAACAACCAGTGAGCCCTTACTAATTTTCCACTTTCCACGACCAAATGTGGTAACATAATCAGCATCATCAAGCTGTCCAGTAGAAAGCAGATTCTTCTTAATCTCAGGCACATGCCTGACATCATGGAGCATAAGCTGTGAGCCATCTGAAAACACAAGCCTCACATCACCTCTGCCAAGAATCTTGCATGCATGGTTATCACCCAAATAAACCACTCCTTCATTGCCAACAGTATACCTGACAAACAAGTCTCTGCAACCTGTGACATGAAAGGAGGCACCTGAATCAATGATCCATGAGTGCATACCATGACCACCTGTAAGAAGTGAATGGGCATCAAGTGAAGACGTAAATAGGACCTCATCCTCACTGCCACCTGCATGTGACACATTGATTTCTTCAATCTTGACTCCACTTTTGCCCTTTGGCTTTACATCTTTGGCTTCATCTTTGTCTTTGTCTTTGCCTTTTCCCTTTTCTTTTTGATCATTTTTCCATTTGTAGCATTGCTTTTTAATGTGTCCCTTCTTGCCACAATAATGGCATTCCAAATCCTTTTTGGAGCGAGACTTGCTCCTTCCCCTTTCTTGGCTTTTTCCCCTTTGCTGGGATCTCCCACGTGCATTCATTGCATTGGACTTTCCAACAAAGTTGTTTTTCCTGTTCATCTCTTCTTGAAGAAGAGCACCCTCAACATCTGCATATGACAGCATAGCATGCGAATTGCTAGTGGCTGTCCTGAATGTGTCCCAACTCTCTGGCAAAGTGCATAACAGAAAAGTGGTTTTGAACTCATCGTCCATTGCCAACTTTTGATTAATGACCTGGCTGACAATACCATTAAACTCATTTAGATGGGCTGTCATAGACGCCCCTTCCTTCATCTGAAGACCTATGAGTTTCTTCAACCAATACACTTTGCTTGAGGCACTTTGCTGGGCATACAAGTCCTGCAATCTCTGCCACATTCCCCAAGCTGTCTTCTCTTCACGAATGCTGAAAAGTAATGAGTCTGACACAGACAACATGATAGTAGATCTTGCCAGCTCATCCATATCTTTCCACTCTTCAGCAGTAAGAGAAGCGGGCATTACACCCCTTTCTTTGATAGGCTTGTGCTGCTTTTTCTGGAGCAACACATTGTAGCACTGGGTTTGCCAAATATCATAGTTATGTGAGCCTTCAAGCTTCTTGATGTGAAGCAATGAAGAGCTCTCACCTGTGGTTGCCATAGCAATATGCAACCTGTCAATGCCTGACTCCCTGCAAAATGTGCAAACAATGCACCAAAAGCACACAAAGTGCTCACAGTTGTTCTCCCAAGCTTTATCTCCCACTGCGGAAGCACAAATGCAACTTTTCTCCCACTTTATGTGATGAAATCACCAAAATCTGGTTGCTGCAGATTTTGGACAGCACCTTAAATGTGCTCTGTTGCCCTTCCAAAGTACTGTACAGCAATACCAAGTGCTCACCAATGATGTACCAAACCTGTACCGGCAAATACAACAGCTGAAATTGAACCTTTTGCTCACTCAAATCAGTGTACAGCCATGCCAAAACTTGCACAAAGCTGTGCCAAATCTGTACCAACAGGTACAATAGCAATAAATGCTCTTATGGCTGTCCAAATGAGTGAAAATCAGACTTTTACAGTCCCGAACACTGCATACAACAGTCCCAAACAGAAATTGGGCAAAAGCCCCTTGACTGCAAGCTGATTTCTGAGGATTCAAGGCATAAATGTCTTGCCTGCTGCTTTGCCAAGCTTAACAAGCATAAAATCTTGAAAAGCCCCTTGATTTAAGATCAATTGCTGATCATACATGGTACATTGACGCACATGAAGGCATCCAGAGTGTTCACGATGCTTCCCCCTGGCCACATATACATCCAATACATGAAAGCCCCTTGATTTACAAGCACATTGAGTGCTTGTAAGGTATCAACACATTATCCACAGCATCAAATGCGATTGCCTGCATGCAGATCAATCCAATCGGCACAAAAGCCCCTTGATTTGCACTGCAATTTGCTGCAAATTTTGCAAATCAATACAATCGGCACAAAAGCCCCTTGATTTGCACTGCAATTTTGTCCAAATGTGCGATTTCTCACATTATACAGCATGTATGAGTGCTTAATTGCACAATTACATCAAAAGCCCCAAATTTCGACATCCAATTTCCTGCAAATTGATCCTGATTGTGACCAATTTCCTGCAAATTGATCCTGATTGTGACCAATGTCACCCAATTTTGCCAATTTTGCTCAAAAATTGAGAAATTGGACACCTGTACCTGCTCAATTGATTACTGTACTTGCTCAATTGCAAATCCCAAAAAAAAAATTGAAGCAAAATACCTTGTAATTTCTGATTTTTCTTTTTGTTGCAGGAAAAAAAGGTTGATGAATTTGGTGCTGCTATTGATGCTGATGCTGATGCTCTTGCAGCTGTAGCTGATGCACGGGCTTCTGTTGAATGTGCTCTTGAATCGATTGCAGAGCTGTTACCTAGGGTACGACCATGGTGCGATTGACAGCCGACCTAATCTTGGGCTCCCCCTAGTAATTCAATGCTGTGCGGGAGAGAGAAATCGACCTTCAAGCCAGCGCTTCATAGCAGTCGCAGGCAGGCGGACACGTAGTCAGGCGCCTACAGCAACCTGTGGCGAAGGACGCCCCGTCAACTTCTTCGCTCGCCTGCTTCTTCGCCCGCCTGCTTCTTGGCTCGCCTAGCGCCAGTCTACACCCAGCGCCAGCCTACATGACGGGCTCCGCCTACCTTGACGACTCTGAAGGTGCCACACAGCAGGCCATAGGTTACGCCAAAGCCTACAACAAGACGAGCGATGGTGGCAAATACATTTGGGTCTTTGATATCGACGACACTAGCCTCTCCACTGTCGCCTATTACGCCCAGCACAGTTTCGGAGCTGAAGCCTTCAATGATACCTCATTTGAGGCTTGGGTTGAAAAAGGCATTGCCACCCCTCTCCCTGCATCGGTCAAGCTCTTCTACAAGCTCTGATACCAGTTGTGTGGAAGAATTAGGGTTAGAGTAATTCATGTGGGAGACATACATAGAAAGAACAAGGGAGAGAGAGAGAGAGAGAGAGTTGTGGGGATAAGTCAACTCATGGGAATGAGTGTGTGACTCCCCTATCACACATGTATATTGCACTAGTACACATAGTGCACTTAGTACATTAAAAGTACTAAGTGTACTATGTACTATAACTTATGGGCTTGTACACACTATAAGGGTGGGCATAATGCCTTTACCCCAACAGAGGAAGAAATTCACCCTCTATAGGATACCCTGGTTCTCCTCAAGCTCTTAAGGGCTTGAAAAACCGGAAACCCAGTTCTCCAAAGCAATACGTCAAAGCCTATCTAGACTTGGGCAAACTCCCCTTCATCCAAAATAGCTTGATACTCCAAAACTCTGTCAAGAGTCTTCTTTGTCTTCAAGTTCTTCAATTAAGCTATTATGTACTTGGTGCTAACCGTAGGGTTAGTCGGCCTAATCTAATCTAAGCGCTAGGGGGCCTAGGGATTAGGAAAAGCTGGCTGGTTATAACAGTTAAGGCTTATAAGCTTATAGTCCAATAAGTATAACCTGGGCCATGAGTGCTACTCCACTCCTGCCAACAGTCCACAGTGACGTAGACAGTTTGTGACGATGTCGGGCAGCGTACAGATAGCACAGGGTGGTGCAGTTGTGCTGCTGATGCTGCAGCACCTACAGTGCGTGGAGCAGCTGCAGCAGGTGGAGGCACACATGAGAAGGGTGGTGCAGGTCGGCCATGGGCTGATGAAGGCGGGGACATATAGCTGCTGCTGACATGGCTGTGGCCACCACCGGTGGTGATGAACTGTAGGTAAGTGACCGTAGCTTGGGCCGAGACAGCGAGTTCAGCGATGGCACGGGAGGCTGCACCGTGAGAGCTCATTGGCAGGCTTCAGCAGCTGCTGCCCACTGAAGATGGCGGGTTGTGGCAGCGGCCATGGTGTCAAAATTGCCAAAGCTCAAGCTCACCTTATGGAAGAAGTTGCTAGTGTCTTGGCGTTAATATGGAGAGAGAGAGAGAGAGAAAGAAAGAAAGAAAGATATATTAAGCGTCTACTAAAGACCCAATGGGCCTATGAGACCAAAGTGGTACAATAATGTCCATGGCATATCTCATCATGGAATGGAAAATAAAACAGAATGAAAACATAAATATAGTTGTCTCACTGGGGTGATACAAAACTATCCATGGAAACTCGTCATGGAATACTAAGAACACAAAAACATGAGAGAGAGAGTTATTTAAAGTCTATAGAAGACCCCAAGGGCCTATGAGACCAAAAGTAATACAATGGTACCATGGATATACTAAGCCATGGAAAACTGAAAGAAAAAGTAAAATGAAAACATCTGACAGTACATGTGATCAACAGATGATCCTGTGTATAGTGAGATATGTTGTGATCAACTAATGACGATACCCGCCTCGGCCAGAACCAATCTGATGGTGGAGTGAATGTCAGGCCTCTGTGATGGGAGCATGTCATGTTGGCGGAGACCCTCACGAATGTCTCTGTGTGGTGGAGGGTCCTAATGCTCTCGGTCGGAGACGTCTGGCTCGCAAAATGGATCGACCTCTCGCTAAGAACTCCTCTGGGGCGTGGAGCTGGAGCGTGGGTACGGGTGGTGGGCTTTGATATCGTAGTAGAGGAAATGTTGTGGGCAGTGGATTCCAATGTGGATGTGTGTACCACAAAGAAATCTGTGATGGCTCTCTGTGAGGTGTCTTGTCGGAGCCGAGGCTGTCTCTCCGCATGCTGCCTCAATACATCATCCGTGTGTCGTCTAAGCTCCATCAAGTACATGCCCAAGCACCTCCAATCCTCAAACTGCATCACCCGTGTGAGTGGTCCAAATCCCTCTCGAAAGAGGCAGTGGAATCTCCCCCATATCTCGTAGTAAGCCAGGCAACTGAACATATAACGGGCCTCTCCTCTACTGCTTCTGTGATGCATATTGTGCATGTCCTCCCCTCATGTGGGATATCCTCAGCTCTGCCAGTCTCTACTCTAGGGCAATGGGAGGATACCCTAAGTTGGCCGATCGTGATACGCATAGCATGTGACATGTGTATCTGTATGTATCCCGGGATCTCAAAGAATCCATCCTCGAAGAGTCTCAAGAAGTGATCTCTATAGAACTCACACTTCTTACCAATCTGTGACGGAGACAACCATGTCTGGTGTATGTGTAGCCCGAGTAGATCTAACCGGATGATCCGGTTGATCTCGTGTCGTGAGAGATCAAGGTAGGGGGAATCCAGGCTATACTGAAACGGGAGGAGACGGTCCATCTGTATGCCATGTGCGTGAAACCACTTGACTACCTCAAAGTACCATGCATGTGTCGGTAATGGTGGTGGCCGTGTTACTGAGGAGGAGGGCAGTCCAGCTCATCTCGATCGCTCCCTCTCGCAGTATAATTGCATAGAGAACTCTAGTGCTAGTCGTGGGAGGCGATCTCTGTCAAGCGTGTATACATGCTGAATATAAGGGACAGTCTGAAAAAGGGCATCTGTAACCAGTGGGGCCACCCCAAACTCTGCATGTAGAATGTCATGTGGTACAGATGGCTTACTCCTGATCATGCATGGCAACATCATCACTAGGCCAAGCCCCCAAAAGGTTGCACCATACATAGCCGCTGGTCGTAGTAGAGTATCAAAGAGCCAGCACTTAGTGCGAGGTTCTTGGAAATGTGCCTAGAAATGCTCTCTCCATATGGGCTAGGGAGGCATGTCCCCTCGCAAGTCGGTTAGTGGCAGTTGTGGTCATGCAGAACAAAGGGCCTGCAAAAGTGACTCCTAGATATGCATACCATAGTCACATGGGACGGAGGGGACGGACCCTTGGCACAGGGGGACGCCGTCCCAGGAACACTTTGGGACGAGGACGGACGGACGTCCCCAACTGGGCGTCCCTCACAAGGGACGGCATTCCGGGGGGACGGATCCAAGAGGGGACGGCTATGAGGGGCGGCTACATGGGAACACCCAAGGTTAATGTTTGGGCAACGGTCACATTTTTTATCGTTTTTTTCAAGCCGTTCGGGGGGGGGGGGGTGTGGGGGCATTTCATGGGCCTTTAGCCTTGGCCCATAGGCCTTGAGCCTTTGAGGCTTTGGGCCTTGGCCCCTCTCTTGCCTCCCTCCCTATAAGAAGACACACACACACACACACTCCCTCTCACACTTCAAGCGTAAGCTTCACACACACACACACACTCTCTCTCCCTCAAGCAGCAAGCCTCAAGTTTCAAGCTCTCACACAAGCAAGCTCTAGCCTCTCAAGACACACACACACACACACACACTCTCTCAAGCTTCTCACACACACACACACACACACCCACCCACCCACCCACCCACCCAGTGCCCCCTTACACTCAAGTTCTCCCTCAACTTTCAAGGCTCAAGCCTCACTCACTCTCTCTCTCTCTCAAGCTATCAAGTGACAAGGAGGCAATGGGCATCCATCATCCATGGCATCCTCCTCACGTGGCTGCGGCACTTCAAGTTCCAACTTCCCATAGAAGGACGAGATGGACATGGTGGGATGAGGTCAATCACACCCCATCCCCTCATGGAGGCGGTGCACGGCCATGGGCATGCAAGCTTTGCCCATATAGGCGAGTGGGTGGTGCCGACAAAGTAATTTTTTTAAGTGTTGTTCCCACCCCCGTCCCCGTTCCCTACATACGGCCGTCTCTCGTCCCGTTCCCATCCCCATCCCCGTCCCCGTCCCCCGTCTCTTGTGACTATGATGCATACTTCTGCGACTTGGGATGGTGAACTGGTCCCATGTGAGCCCAGTACGGGACGAGTCAGCCAGGGATCCATCTCAGTCGTCCGAGGTCAGGTGTGCATTGTCCTGCACATGAGTCCAAGGTCAAGTGTGCACTGTCTTGCACATGAAACAATACCAGTCCGCGCTGTGAGCCTCCCTCTAGAATGATGCCACTGAGTCTGTGCATCTAGTATGGTACCGGATGCCAGATCACTAAGTAGTTAGTGTTTAGGACAAGGGGCCAACCCATAGGGCTACCCCAAGTTGTAGTGTGGGCATGGGGATGGTGTGAAACCACACCCATGAGGGCCATGAAGGCCCAGGCTGAACCCACCAGCCATAGAGGGGCTGTAGGACAGCCCTAGGGCAAGAATAAGGCAAATTCCAGGAATTTACAGTCTTTACATGGCTGTAGGGCAGGTATGGGGAAGCCCATACAGGCTGCCCAGCCGGAGAGGGTCAACTTCATGAGGAAGCGGGTGATTCTATGAGGATTACAGGGAGATCCCATCTATTTGGATGACGACCTTACAAGGATGCAGATAGAACACAGGAAAACATGCATGCCGAGAGTCCTACAGTCCCGGAAAGAGGGCAAGAGAGCATTCTATCGCGATGGCCGTGTCATCATCGATGGCAAGGCCACGGATTAGCACCAGGTGGCCTATTGGACATCGGCTATGGAGGATCCAGATTCACAGATACACACAACAGTTTGGAACTGCAATGGAGCACTTTGGACACATCCTGGGAGGATGGAGGAGGTCATGGAGGGACGGGACATCATACTACTTACAGAGACGCACCAGAGCCCAAAGAGGGGGCTACCCAACGTAGAGGGCTATCAGTGGGAGTTTACATACAGGGACCACACGGCAGAGCACATCGAGAGGATCTGGAGGTATAGCGGTACTCTTCAAGCAAGAGCTACAAGAGCGCCTACAAGTGGTAGCACATGACCAAGAGGCTAGATACATGTGGATTAGACTGCAGCTCTCAGCAGATAGGGTGTTATACATTGCTCTATGCTACTTCTCTCCTAGAGGATCGAGATATGCCATGACAGCAAAGGAGGAGAGTAGAGGGGAGGAGGACACAAGGCCATTGGGAGAGTCACCATAAGCAGCCCTTTCAGATGAGATCATACACTACAATATGGGGGAAGTCCTCCTTATGGGGGACTTCAATGCATGGACACAGAGCCGACAATGCGACATTTATGATTTCGAGCACCCCGAGGTGATGCACACACTAGAGGTGGAGGACACGGGAGTTTGCACGGTGTCAGAGGACATGGGGCCGGATAACACCAGATATGGTCATCACTTACTTGACCTGGGAGCACGACACCATCTCGTTATTTATAACGGGATGAGACAGTGGCAGGATTCAAGAGCACTGACATGCTTTCCACGATCAGGGGGGGTAGCACAATGGACTACATCATGGGGTCCATGGAGACCACACAGGCAGTGACATCTTTCACCATCCCCCCATCCTATTGGTGCGGATCACACGTATCTCTTACTGTCACTGGCGAGCTCCACACCAGCACCCCCACAGCCCACTGTCATGTGCATCACAGATGCCATGGACATTCTCAGGGCTAGATCCAGAAGAGGCAAACAGATAAAGACCATGAACCAGTAGAAGATAGGTAGAACCAAAATGTAGGAGCTTCAGGTGTAGCATCTGAGGTGGACACGGAGCAGGACTTGGAGCAAGGCATGGAAGAAGCAGTCGGCTGGTTCCAGGAAGGACTGTCGGCTGACCTCAGCAGGGCAAGAGATGTGTCGGCTGCAGGAAAAGTGGTATCGGCTGCCCATAGCCATGGTCGGCTGAACCAGTACATAGGGGCAGCAACAGGCGCATCATGGACAAGTAGATCATCCAGTCGGGCAGCGTTTGCTAGTTTGTATGGACATGGAACTGGCCGACCAGCAGTCGGCCAGCATAAAAAGGGGTCTAAGACCCATATAAAAAGGCCCCCTTGCTCTATGTTGTAGTCATTCAATCCCACTAGGGGTTTGGATCCTTAGAGGTCCCATAGGGGACAGATTTTGGTGTTAACCACCTTTTTTATGAAGGCAGCCCATGGCTGCAGACATGTACCCTTTTTGTACCATAGATTATACTAAATTTCCAGCACTTCTCTCTCTCTCTCTCTACTCTCTCTCTACCTGCGTTTTTGCATCAAATGGTGCGTTTTTGCATCAGAAGGTTTCCAAGAGTGTTTAGGGCTGAAAGAAGACTACCCAGAGCTTCCGCATGTTACATTGGTATCAGAGCATCAGGCTCAGCAAAGCTAAGCACTAATTCAGTCCCATATGATGGTGTACAGGTCCAAGGTACAGGAAAGTACATGGATTCGAAGCCCAATGTTGGGGTAAAGGCATAATGCCCACCCTTATAGTGTGTACAAGCCCATAAGTTATAGTACATAGTACACTTAGTACTTTTAATGTACTAAGTGCACTATGTGTACTAGTGCAATATACATGTGTGATAGGGGAGTCACACACTCATCTTGGTGAGTTGACTTATCCCCACAACTCTCTCTCTCTCTCTCTCTCCCTTGTTCTCTCTGTGTATGTCTACCACATGAAAACCTAACCCTAATTCTCCCATTCAACTGGTATCAGAGCTTGCAGCAAGTGCCACCGGTTTCATCTCTGTAGCCTTCGCTTCACACACCTCCAGTGCAGGGCAGCAAAATTGACGGCTCTAGATGCCGTATTTGTAGGCTCCCATTACAAGCGAAGCAAGTGACTGGCTTGGGTGTTGCAGGTGTCAGAAGCTGCCATGACAGGCAGCGCAGCATAGCAACCCACACCTGGCGCAGAGGCCGTGGTGGCATACCTGGGACGAGGAAGAAGCTCAGGCTGCCTAGCGCAAGTAGCCAACAGCCAGTCGTAGGCCTGGCCACAAGGCGTAAAGCCACTAGGCAGGCGAGCGAAGAAGAAGAGCGGCGGCAACATTGAGTCGGCATTTTTTTTTTCTCTTCGCACGTAGGCGACAAGCAGTGCGAGCTTCTAGTGGCGGCAGCTTCCATGTTGCACACGTGTATTCTTCCATGCTGCTCTTGGGTACCTGTCGAGAGCGGCTCCGACTCCACCCTCGAAATGCACTGCTTTCGTGAAGATGGCTGGACATGTTGACGCCACTTGGGCGGGCTTGTGCATCCTCTGGGTAGCGTGAAGAGAAGACACATACGCTGCTGTTTTTGCAGCAGCAAGTAGCGCAGCAGGAGCAGAAACGTAGCAAGACCAGTACAGTTGGCTGTACAGCAAGTTCTCTACTGTATAGCAGAGCTCCGCAGCGTTTGGATCAACCTGAGCGTGTAGCACATCAGCAAGAAGCACCCCCCCCCCCCTTTTCTGCATCAGCATTAACACACGTGCAGCACCTGCCCGACTACAACAGTAGTATACAGCAGCAGCAAATTCAGCAAACCCCCCTTTCCTGCAACAAAAAATCAGAAAATTACATGAGGTATTTGCTTCAATTTTTTGGAATTTGCATGTCCAATTTGCAATTAAACAGGTACAATCATCAATTGAGCACATCAGGTGCCGAATTGCTCAATTTCTGAGCAAAATTGGCAAAATTGGGTGACATTGGTCACAATCAGGATCAATTTGCAGGAAATTGGATGTCGAAATTTGGGGCTTTTGATGTAATTGTGCAATTAAGCATTCATACATGCTGTATGATGTGAGAAATCGCACATTCGGGCAAAATTGCAGTGCAAATCAAGGGGCTTTTGTGCCGATTAAGTTGATTTGCATGCAGGCACTCGCAGTTGATGCTTTGGGCAATGTGTTGATGCCTGACAAGCACTCAATGTGCCTGTAAATCAAGGGGCTTTCGTGTATTAGATGTATATGTGGCCAGGGGGAAGCAATGCGAAGACTCTGGATGCCTTCATGTGCGTCAATGTACCATGTATGATCAGCAATTGATCTTAAATCAAGGGGCTTTTCAAGATTTTATGCTTGTTAAGCTTGGCAAAGCAGCAGGCAAGACATTTATGCCTTGAATCCTCAGAAATCAGCTTGCAGTCAAGGGGCTTTTGCCCAATTTCTGTTTGGGACTGTTGTATGCAGTGTTCGGGACTGTAAAAGTCTGATTTTCACTCATTTGGACAGCCATAAGAGCATTTATTGCTACTGTACCTGCTGGTACAGATTTGGCACAGCTTTGTGCAAGTTTTGGCATGGCTGTACACTGATTTGAGTGAGCAAAAGGTTCAATTTCAGCTGTTGTATTTGCCGGTACAGGTTTGGTACATCATTGGTGAGCACTTGGTATTGCTGTACAGTACTTTGGAAGGGCAACAGAGCACATTTAAGGTGCTGTCCAAAATCTGCAGCAACCAGATTTTGGTGATTTCATCACATAAAGTGGGAGAAAAGTTGCATTTGTGCTTCCGCAGTGGGAGATAAAGCTTGGGAGAACAACTGTGAGCACTTTGTGTGCTTTTGGTGCATTGTTTGCACATTTTGCAGGGAGTCAGGCATTGACAGGTTGCATATTGCTATGGCAACCACAGGTGAGAGCTCTTCATTGCTTCATCAAGAAGCTTGAAGGCTCACATAACTATGATATATGGCAAACCCAGTGCTATAATGTGTTGCTCCAGAAGAAGCAGCTCAAGCCTATCAAAGAAAGGGATGTAAAGCCCGCTTCTCTTACTGCTGAAGAGTGGAAAGATATGGATGAGCTGGCAAGATCTACTATCATGTTGTCTGTGTCAGACTCTTTACTTTTCAGCATTTGTGAAGAGAAGACAGCTTGGGAAATGTGGCAAAGGTTGCAGGACTTGTATGCCCAGCAAAGTGCCTCAAGCAAAGTGTATTGGTTGAAGAAACTCATAGGTCTTCAGATGAAGGAAGGGGCGTCTATGACAGCCCATCTAAATGAGTTTAATGGTATTGTCAGCCAAGTTATAAATCAAAAGTTGGCAATGGACGATGAGTTCAAAGCCACCTTTCTCTTATGCACTTTGCCAGAGAGTTGGGACACATTCAGGACAGCCACTAACAATTCGAATGCTATGCTGTCATATGCAGATGTTGAGGGTGCTCTTCTTCAAGAAGAGATGAACAGGAAAAACAACTCTGTTGGAAAGTCCAATGCAATGAATGCACGTGGAAGATCCCAACAAAGGGGAAAAAGCCAAGAACGGGGAAGGAGCAAGTCCCGCTCCAAAAAGGACTTGGAATGCCATTATTGTGGCAAGAAGGGACACATCAAAAAACAATGCTACAAATGGAAAAATGATCAAAAGGAAAAGGGAAAAGGCAAAGACAAAGACAAAGATGAAGCCAGGGCAAAAGTGGAGTCAAAATTGAAGAAATCAATGTGTCACATGCAGGTGACAGTGAGGATGAGGTCCTATTTACGTCTTCACTTGATGCCCATTCACTTCTTACAGGTGGTCATGGTATGCACTCATGGATCATTGATTCAGGTGCCTCCTTTCATGTCACAGGTTGCAGAGACTTGTTTGTCAGGTATACTGCTGGCAATGAAGGAGTAGTTTATTTGGGTGATAACCATGCATGCAAGATTCTTGGCAGAGGTGATGTGAGGCTTGTGTTTTCAGGTGGCTCACAGCTTATGCTCCATGATGTCAGGCATGTGCCTGAGATCAAGAAGAACCTGCTTTCTACTAGACAGCTTGATGATGCTGATTATGTTACCACATTTGGTCGTGGAAAGTGGAAGATTTGTAAGGGCTCACTGGTTGTTGCCAGAGGCTCTAAGGTGGACACTCTTTATTTCATGCATGCAGGTGTTTGTCACCATGCTAATGTAAATGCAACCGAGCTGCCGGAAATCTCTATGTGGCATAGCCGGTTGGGACACATGAGTGTCAAGGAAATGGAGCAATTGTCTCGTTTGGGTTACTTGCCTTCTCTAAAGTTTTCAAGTTTTCAAGTTTGTGAGCATTGTATAAATGGCAGAGGCAACTCCAGTGCCCCCACAAGAAAGCTCTTGGACAGAAAGATGCTCAGTTAGAGCTTGTGCATACAGATGTATGTGAGATGCCTTAGCTTTCTTTTGGAGGGGCAAAATACTTTGTGTCTTTTATTGATGATGCCACACGCAAGGTGTGGGTTTATCCTCTTCGTTTGAAGAGTGATACATTCTCAGTGTTTGAGAAGTTTGTTGCTCTTGTTGAGAATCAAACTGGCAAAACACTGAAGGCTTTGCGTGGACTTTTGTGATGCTAAAGGCATCAAGAGGGAGCTCTCTACTCCTTATGATCCTCCACAAAACGGGACAGCAGAGAGGATGAACAGGACCATTCAGGAGAAGGTCCGTTCTATGTTGTCACATGCTGCGTTACCTCATGGTTTTTGGGCTGAAGCTGTTATGACAGCCGTTCACCTGATAAACAGGTCACCTAACACGAGGCTTGGTGGGAAAGTGCCAGAAGAAGTATGGACAGGGAAGCCTCCGTCATACAAGCACTTGAGAGTGTTTGGTTGCGTTGCGTACGTGCACATACGCAGGGAAATGCGCACCAAACTTGATCCTAAGTCTCACAAATGCATATTCCTAGGATATGGTGACAGAGGTGAAATGGGGTATAGACTTTGGGATCCCGTGAATAGAAAGATTATACGCAGCAATGATGTCATTTTTGATGAAACATGCATGTATAAGGAGCCTGCAAGGCAACAGGAGCCTGGCAGAGTCATCTTTGATGATGATGGACATCATGGACAACCAAGGGCTGTAAATCAGCCATTACAGCAGGAAAACTAGCCCTTAAATGGTGCTGAAAATGGTCCAAATGGACTACCAGAGATGGGAGAAAATATCCCTATGGATATGCCACAGTTAGAGGAAATACCGGGCATGATATTTCAGCCTTATGGCATGGAACAAGAGCCACCAATGGGTGATATGCAGGCTGGACAGCAACCTGCAAATGATGGTCATTGGGTACGGAGGTCCACTAGACCCTCCAGAGCCCCTGACAGGTTTGTTCCAGGGGTTGACTACTTGATGCTCACTGACTGTGGGGAGCCCTCATGTTACAAAGAGGCTTTACAGAGGGCAGACAAAGCTCTTTGGGAGCGTGCCATGAAGTCAGAGATGGATTCTCTGCACAAAAATGGAACATGGAAGTTGGTGCATTTGCCTGCAGGCAAGAAGGTTTTGCCATGCAAATGGGTTTACATGCTCAAAGTTGCACCAGATGCAAAGCCAAGATACAAAGCCAGGTTAGTGGCTAAGGGCTTCAAGCAGGAATATGGTGTGGACTTTGAGGAGATCTTCTCTCCAGTGGTCAAAATGACCACACTTAGAGCTGTGTTAGCTTTGGTTGCACATGATGATCTGGACTTGATTCAGATGGATGTGAAGACAGCTTTTCTTCACGGTGATCTCCATGAGGAGATATATATGCAACAGCCAGAGGGTTATGCAGTAAGTCGAAAGGAGAAGCTTGTATGCAAGCTGAAAAAGAGTCTTTATGGGCTCAAACAGGCACCAAGGGAATGGTATCATAAATTTGATACATTCATGAAATCCCAGAAATTCAGGAGAAGTGACATAGATCACTGCTTATACACCAAGAAAGCTTTGGATGGCAGTCTATTGATCCTCATCTTGTATGTTGATGATATGTTAATTGCCGGGAAATCTCGTAAGGAGATGGATATCTTGAAGCAGAGGCTGCATCAAACCTTTGATATGAAGGATTTGGGTGATGCAAATCACATTTTGGGTATGCGGATACTTCGGGACAGAAATCAGCATGTGCTGTATTTGTCTCAGAAGGAATACATTGGCAAAGTTTTGCAGAGGTTCAATATGGACGGGGGGAAGAAGACTAGTACTCCTTTGCCTCCATATGTGAAACTCAGTGCTATGGACAGCCCACAGTCAGATAGTGGCAGGGCTGATATGGCCAAGATTCCGTATGCTTCAGCTTGTGGCAGTCTCATGTATGCCATGGTTGCTACTAGGCCGGACATTGCATTTGCAGTGGGAGTGGTTTCTAGATACATGGCCAACTCTGGCAAGAAGCATTGGGAAGCAGTGAAAGGTGTCATGAGATACCTGAAGGGCACACAGGATATGTGCATTTGTTTTGGCAAACAGGATGCATTAGTGCATGGTTACACGGATTCGGATTATGCCGGTCATCCAGATAACCAGAAGTCTACTACCGGTTATGTGTTTACATTCACAGGAGGTGCTGTGTCATGGATATCCAGGATGCAGAAGTGCACAGCCTTATCTACTACAGAGGCCGAGTATATTGCAGCCACAGAGGCTTGCAAGGAGGCATTATGGCTATCTCGGTTAGTGGTTGATTTGGGTTATACAGGGGATATTCCATTGTTGCATTGTGACAGTCAAAGTGCCATCCAGTTGGCAAAGAACCCTGTCTTTCATGCAAAGACAAAGCATGTGGATGTGAAGTATCACTTCATCAGAGAGGTGATAGAGAACAAGCAAATTCAGCTTGTTAAGATTCATACGGATGACAACCCGGCTGATCTGTTGACAAAGAGTTTGCCTCCGGAGCGGTTTGCTCATTGCAGACACTTGATGGGCATTGGATGAGGCCAGTTTCAGCCTTGATATGGCCTTGTATATTATCATGTACATGCTGATTTTTCTTTTCCTTCATTTAAGGGCACTTTGTCTTTAAGTGGGAGGTTGTTGGGGTAAAGGCATAATGCCCACCCTTATAGTGTGTACAAGCCCATAAGTTATAGTACATAGTACACTTAGTACTTTTAATGTACTAAGTGCACTATGTGTACTAGTGCAATATACATGTGTGATAGGGGAGTCACACACTCATCTTGGTGAGTTGACTTATCCCCACAACTCTCTCTCTCTCTCTCTCTCTCTCTCTCTCTCTCTCCCTTGTTCTCTCTGTGTATGTCTCCCACATGAAAACCTAACCCTAATTCTCCCATTCACCCAAGGCAAGGAACACAGATCGGGAAGAACTCCCATGAGGTTTGTTGGTGGTGTTCCACAGTGCCAGATGGGGATGGCAGTTCCGTGAGCCAGATAGGTTCTCAGGTAACGGTCCCAAGGGAGGTTGATCCTCCAAGGGTGATGTGAGAGTGCCAGACTCAGTTCCAGGAATGAAGACCAAGACCGTGTTCAGAGTCAGGGCACGAATGGATTGTGGACTAGAGGAAGACCAGATGCATAGATCTTCATCAGAGACAGAGTGGTTTGGAGAACAGGCCGGGTTTTCAGAGAAAAAGGTTTGCCAGGGATGGATGATGACAGAGGGACTTCGGGACAGGATTGGGATGATGACAGTCATCCAAGAGCAGGTTGGATTCCCGTCATCAAGTTTAGCAGAGGGGGATGTCATGTGCATCACAGATGCCATGGACATTCTCAGGGCTAGATCCAGAAGAGGCAAAACAGATAAAGACCATGAACCAGTAGAAGATAGGTAGAACCAGAATGTAGGAACTTCAGGTGTAGCATCTGAGGTGGACACGGAGCAGGACTTGGAGCAAGGCATGGAAGAAGCAGTCGGCTGGTTCCAGGAAGGACTGTCGGCTGACCTCAGCAGGGCAAGAGATGTGTCGGCTGCAGGAAAAGTGGTATCGGCTGCCCATAGCCATGGTCGGCTGAACCAGTACATAGGGGCAGCAACAGGCGCATCATGGACAAGTAGATCATCCAGTCGGGCAGCGTTTGCTAGTTTGTATGGACATGGAACTGGCCGACCAGCAGTCGGCCAGCATAAAAAGGGGTCTAAGACCCATATAAAAAGGCCCCCTTGCTCTATGTTGTAGTCATTCAATCCCACTAGGGGTTTGGATCCTTAGAGGTCCCATAGGGGACAGATTTTGGTGTTAACCACCTTTTTTATGAAGGCAGCCCATGGCTGCAGACATGTACCCTTTTTGTACCATAGATTATACTGAATTTCCAGCACTTCTCTCTCTCTCTCTCTACTCTCTCTCTACCTGCGTTTTTGCATCAGATGGTGCGTTTTTGCATCAGAAGGTTTCCAAGAGTGGTTAGGGCTGAAAGAAGACTACCCAGAGCTTCCGCATGTTACACCCACACAGCCATCGCATACAACTTTCTACTTCACCCATGACTTGGCAGACATATATGAGCATCATGTATATGACAGGCTATTCCAGATGGATCCCCTGTCACCTCTAGACACACTCGCCACCCAGCTGTCATCTCTACTACATACGGCCGCCACCCACAACTTCCCCCATCACACACATTGCACACACACATAGATCTAGGAGCATGCCCCAGAATCGGTGGTATGATGATGAGTGCAGAGAGCTATATATATTATACACCTCCGTGCCCAGAGAGCACTGGGGACCATTACACAGTCAAGCGAGCCGACAGATGAGGACCCTCACGCCGTAAGAGGCGTGCATATGAGGAGGCACAGTACTGGGATATATACCACCTACTCATGAGCAGAGATGCAGCCACTGCATGGCGCAGGATGAGAGCGCCTCGCCCTCGTACACCGATTGAGGATCCACACACATGGCACACATATGCAAAGAGCCTCTACCATATCCCTCAACAACCGCCCATACCACAGCCACGGGAGTCCCGCCCTACCACCTCTACTTTCTTTACTGCCTCGATGGTAGAGAGAGCTATCCGTCGGTTACAGCATGGGAGATCGGCTGACCACACAGGTATACAGAGTGAGCATCTTATTTATGCAGCTGACACACTGGGACCCTTTGTTGCTCACCTCTTTAATAGGGCACTAGTGGAGGGTCTACCAGCTGAGTGGACTATGCACACCATCGTGCCTCTCCACAAAGCGGGAGACATGCTAGACCCCAGCAACTACAAGACTATCATGATTGGTCATACATTGGCCAAACTTTATGGCACAATGCTCGAGGCAAAGTTGAGCTCATATGCAGAGAAGGAGGGACTGTGAGCACCAAGGTAGGTTGGATTCCAACAAGCTTTCTCCACTATTGACCATATATTCACTCTAAGATGTCTGATTGACCAGGCTAGGGCACAGGAGAAGAGATTATTCTGCTGCTTTGTGGATTTCCGCAAAGCATTTGACACGGTGCCATGAGAGAGACTCTTCCAGCACCTACAGCCATTGGGGATCCCATCAGAGATGGTTTGGGGCATCTATGCTTTATATGAGCAGGTCCTCGGGTGCATATGATGCCCCGGGGGGCTATCTGATGTTATTGCTAGCACCATAGGTGTGAAGCAAGGATGCGCACTCTCTCCTACACTCTTTGGGCTATACATCGATGAGGTGGCTAACTTCATTGGTCATGGTGGTGGGGACGGGGTAGACATCTCAGGTACCACAGTCCACATTATGCTATATGCAGATGATATTATTCTGGTCTCTGAGTCGCGGATGGGACTACAGCACCATCTCCATGCACTCGATGACTTCTACACACAGAGGGGGCTTACAGTGAACCTTGGGAAAACCAAGGCCATGATTTTCCACACCTCAGGGCCGGTTCGACGACAAGCCATCTTCACACTAGCAGGAGGACAGGTAGAGGTGGTAGACTCATGTGTGTACCTAGGGATTGCAGTTACGACTCCGCCAGGAAGATTTACTATGGCACATGCAGCCAAGGATAGACTCACACGAGGGTATGCAGCTTTGGCCATGCTAAAGAGACAGTGTCACCAGGCACACTTCCAGGAGCCCCGCACGAAGGGGTGGTTGTTTGACACACTAGTCACCCTTGCTTTGATGTATGCTGCAGCAGCATGGGCACCTGGGCTCGCCACCTCCACATGGTCTCAGATAGAGAGGCCTCAGATTCTCATGCTCTCACGGATGATCCGCAGCAAACCCTCCGTCCCACATGACATTGTCCGGACGGAGTTTGTTGCACCTCCTATGCTAGTAGAGGCCCTCTTCCAGACAATTTGCTTCATATAGAGGATCAAAGATATGCCATCAGATCGACTCTCACATAGAGCTTTTGAGGCATCCAAGCAGCTCGCAGAGAGTGGAGATAGGAGATCATGGTATTCACAGATGATACAGTGGCTCACTCAGCATCGTCTCGACATAGATCACCTGCCACCTTTCCAATATGATATACATGCACCACACATCCAGCTCTCTCACAGTGAGAGGAACAGAGTCCTTCAGCAAGATTTATGGCAGCGATACACTCAAGAGACTTGGATTACACCCAGTCAGCCTCTACCGCCGAAGATGCTATACTACAGAGATCAGTTTATGCGTATCTCAGTGGATGGATTCATACAGAGACCTGGATACATGGATGTGTACATGCCTCACAGTGCCCGAGTGGCGATTGGCCAGCTCAGAGTGTCATCACACCAGCTTGAGATTGAGGCAGGTAGGGCAGCACAGATCCCCAGAGCAGAGAGGATATGCAGACTATGCCAGGAGGAGGTTGAGAGTGAGGAACGTTATGTATGCAGATGCAAAGCATATAGTGTCATTAGAGAGAGAGACACCACCATCTTCAGTGGACATCCCTCACTCCGCGAGATCATGGAGTCCGCATACCAACGCAAATTTTGGCCAGTTCTTGTTAGAGACAGCGCCACAGAGAGACACTGATACGGACTCATACCACAGGGAGAGGTGGGCGACAGCTCCAGCTCACTGATTTCTTCCAGAGATCTATCCCAGTGCCTACCCTGACACGGGAGGGGGTTACACTTCAGCACGCTGCAGACCTCCGAGCCAGACGGAGACCGAGAGCACCAGACTCCCAAACTACATCAGAGGGAGATCACAAAGATACAGGCTCGACATCAGCACCATATCCAGGAGCGGCTAGCTCACTTACACTCACACCCGGAGATCATGCTCCGAGGTATTTTTGCCTCACCATCGCCTATGTATCACATATTACACCCCCATTATGGTACTGGTTGGAGCTAGACAGATCTGCATTGCATTCTTGTATACCCTACGCATATAGGTTGCATACTGAGCCTCTAGCAGTAGTGCTCCATCCATCACACCCCCCCACTAGCTCAATACTTTCATACTTTATTTCATGTTCATTTTGTCCTTTTTTTTTCTGGACATCCAGAAGACATTGACAGTTGTACATTGATTTGTCTCATAGGTGGAGTTCGGCCTCTAGTAGACGTTAATACAGCTAGCTAGCTCGCTCTCTCTCTCTCTCTCTCTCTCTCTCTCTCTCTCTCTCTCTCTCATGTCTCACGAGACATGGTGTCACGATTGTGACTAACTCTCTTGATCTCTCCTTAATTACTCCTTAATCCCTTATTAACTGAAAGAACACCTGTGAAGGGTCACACCCTTACACATGGGTCACTATCAAAGGACATGTCTATTCATTAAAAGGCACACCCCTAAGTCCAAAGGACATAACCGTTGACTCAAGAGCCACACCCCTTCCCAGGGATGTGTCTCTTCACTTGTACCCTTTCGGCCTCTATTTAAGAAAGGCCACTGTCTCAATGCAAGCATCTCATCTCAATCTTTCTATCAGCATTTGTCTTATGTTTGTTAATTAAGTCTTAATCATGTTAATAAAGCTATAAAAGCTTTACAGTGGTATCAGAGCAAACTTTTTTCCCAGACCAGCCGGTTATGTAGTGCGTGCTACGCTACCGGCGTCAACTCTACGCACCCTCACCCCAGTGTTGTATGGAGGCGGAGGAAAGAGCTTCTCACCCGCAGCAGATGCCTAAAGATTAAGCCTCGCTGGAAAAAAAAAATTCCCCCCGTCCCAACCCGATGGAGTTCCTGCAACCGTCCCCCTCTCCCGCGCCCTCGGTGGTCCCGTGAACGCGCCTCACGCACCCGGAGTCACTGCCCTCGCGCCTCGTGCCTAGATGGGTCCTTGTTGCCCTTCGGCCTCTGTGCCTGGCCGCCCTACAGGCGAGTTCCACCCGTGGCGGTACACCTACTACGGGCACTCACTTAATGTCTTGAAGGGTCGGCGTGGCAGTGTTGGCAGGCGTCCCTTGCTTGCTTAGAAGCAGCTGCAGGCTGTGAGCCCTCGCTTGTTTCATGTAGCTGCCAACCAAGCACCTCGTCGCCGATTCGTGGTTGCCGCCACCTCTTCGTTTTGTTGGCGGCGCCCCTACAAAGCGGCACCTCTTCGCGTTGTTGGCCATCACCTTTACACCCATAACTTAAGGCTTATAATTAAGCCTTTTTAATACACGTGGCTTCCACAAGCCACATGAAGCAGCCGACAACCAACACCCACCGGCCACCCGCCAGCGAAGGGCAACCCGCCCGCAGCCGCCGACCAGCGCACACAAAAAAAAAAAAGGAGAACCTGACGGCCAACCAGCGACCTGCACATTTTTTTTTATTTGTTATTTTTTTAGGGAGAACCCAACGGCCAACGACCAGCGTTTTAAAAAAAAATGACCAACGGCAGCGTGTGGCTTCATCTGCGAATTCTACCAGCCACTTCCCAGGTTTGCTCTCTCTCCTCCAACGCTGGCCCATCTGCAAGCACCATCTTGCGCGCGCAATGGCAGACGAAGTTTTCGATGTGCCCGTTCCGTATCTCTCATATGTAGACGAGATCCCCAAAGATGAGCTGCCAGCGAATCCTCTCCCTTCACAGGAGATTATTGTCATCCCAGATTCACCCATGTCTGAGCTAGAGGTGATCATTATTCCCGATTCCCCGACCCAAAGCCCGCACCAGTTCCAGTTCCTGCACCAGTTCCAATTTCTACACCACAGGCATCACATTTGCCCCAGGATTATCTGAGTGTCGGGTAGATGCGGTGAACACTGTTATGATCAAGAAATGGTCTCCATATTGATGGCTATAAACAAATCCTTGGAGCAACAAAATGCACAGCAACAAGCTTCATTCCAGTGGTTTGAAGCCATGTTCCATCAACAACCAAAAGCTCGTATCGATGAGCTTCAACATGTTTCTCAACAAAAATTCTCTCACCCTAAGCATGGTTCTTCAGAGACAACCAGACACAAAGTATCTTTGTGCGAGCAACGCAAGCCTCAACATGGATATTCTTGGAAATGTTACAGTTCTAAGCAACCAACTTCTTATTGGAATCATCGGCAACAGAAGCAGCAACATGAAGCTTCCAAAGGATCACATCTTGGAAAGAAATCAGCCATATCAAGATGGGCTTACTTAGTGGCACGTGTGTCCGACCCTGGTCGAGTACTCCATCGTGAACGTCGCGACATTGGACAAGTTTCCCCACGCGAGCCATGCCCTACATTCAAGTCCTTGCAAGCTCTTGGTGGCAGTGTTGAAGACTTACTCATTCTCACGTTGTGAGAGAGGATCCTTGAGAGGTCTAAGAGGCGCAAACAACCTCAACCTCCCCCTTCTACATTGAAAGCCTTAATACTTGCTGAGAAAGCTGAAGATTCAGAAGATTCTTGTACATGTGTGACAAATACAATATCCACAACTCCTTTTCTTGCCGTGACCCAGGCAGAAGCGATACCCTCGTCACCGCCCATGCAAAACGGAGTCTTTGCCTCTGACGAGATACCTGACGCCGTGGTGAATGATGATTCTTCTTCAAAAATGAAAACTCTAGTCCTTACCTTCAGTGGTGCAAAGGATAAATCAGACGCAGACTCTTGCAGCATGACTTCAGTCGCTGCAAATGAATCTTTGGACATAACTTGTCCCGAGAACAACTTTCTAAGCAAAGAAAAGCATATGGAAGATATTTCTTCTTCATCTATGACAACCCTTGAAGACATCCGTGTTACAGACAAGCCAATGGAATCCCTTTCAGATTTCCAAATGATGGTCACTAACCAAATGCAAAGTTTGGTGACACAACCCTTGATATTGGAGATTCAAGACAATTTGCTTATGGTTTCTCTAAAGGCAAATAAAGATTCAGTCTTTTCTTGGACAAAGCTCGAAGTTACCAATGATGTTAACAAAAGTTCTACTCAAGCTACAGATATGATTCTCATGCTTTTGGTAAAGATGAGACAAGTTGCAGATGCAGTTAATATTCAGTTTGGTATATGCAAGATTGTTATGATCAACAATAATGCCATGACATGGGATCTCGCAGCTAGAGCTTTGGATGCAGAAGCAATTCAATCATTTCCCTTCTTCCAGAGTCTCAACAACTACTCCGGAGTCTTATTTTAAGTGAGAGGAAATGTCACGATTGTGACTAACTCTCTTAATCTCTCCTTAATTACTCCTTAATCCCTTATTAACTGAAAGGACACCTGTGAAGGGTCACACCCTTACACATGGGTCACTATCAAAGGACATGTCTATTCATTAAAAGGCACACCCCTAAGTCCAAAGGACATAACCGTTGACTCAAGAGCCACACCTCTTCCCAAGGATGTGTCTCTTCACTTGTACCCTTTCGGCCTCTATTTAAGAAAGGCCCCTGTCTCAATGCAAACATCTCATCTCAATCTTTCTATCAGCATTTGTCTTATGTTTGTTAATTAAGTCTTAATCATGTTAATAAAGCTATAAAAGCTTTACACATCGAACATAGACCATATCCCAAAGCAACACATGTCAAAGACCAATTACCACTTGAAGATACAATGAGGTAAGAAAAAACTTGCGCAGCATCCAGGAAAGGCTCCAATTGAAAATTAATAATCTATTAGTTGGTGCACAAGCTGTTGTTAACATAGTGATGAAGCATCTCACATTAAGACTTGAATGGTTGCCAACGTCCAACAAATGGACCCTTCCATTCTTAGGCTGGTATCACAACTCTCCAAACAAAGAGGAGGTTCAAGTTGACTTTGTCTGTGCACTTTTTTGGCATTCAAGACATGCCACGTGGAGCAGCTTCAACCAGTCGGCAAGGACATAAACCCCGCAAGAGCATGACTGCTCACTTAAAGGAAGTGAGACACGTGAAGATCTCCAAATGGCAAGAACATATGTTGGCTGGCCATGGAGGTGAGAGATGCCCGTTTTCATCTAGCCAGAAAACTCTAATACCATCTCAACTGCTGCCAACAAGCAGGACTGGTGTTCGATGTCCAAATGCCTTTTGTGAAATCCAACTGACATGGATCAAAGATTCCATCTCTATCAGACAGAATATAACCTTATTCCTGAAAATGGATGCATAAAGGGCAAGAGAAAACAGAGTTACCTTAACAATCCACTAGAAAGTTTTCATTAAAACTTAAAAAAGCTGAGCTAAAAGCAGCTAAAGGAGCTGCAATGCCAGATCTTGGACTAATTCCTGTTCATTATTATCTTGGCAGCAAAACAATCATTTTACAAGAAAATGGTAGCTAGCCAAACGTGTTCATTCAGGCATGCTTACAAAAGCAACCCTCTTTTTCTTGGAAAAAGAGGGAGCTTTTTTTTAGATTAATTATGTAATGCAAGGCTTTTTCTTTCCTTCTCTTCTCTAATTTTTAAGGGGGAAGACATATAATGCAAGGTTAACCTGGAAGCAGCATGGACTCACTGTCCAAGAAGCACTCGCAGGTGCAGGTGGCACAGACGAGCTTCAATCCATAGAGGCCCAAAACCCCGGATCCCTACGGAAGCAGCATCACTCATGTGCCCAAAATCAAAAAAAAATTTTAAAAAGGACCAAATGGTCGATGAATCAAGCCCACCAATATTTTCTCTAAACCTAAAGCCAGTGTGGATTAGAAGCTCAAAAGCTACAAACGCTGATCTACACCTTAGTGTTGGGTGGAGGCACAGAGGGCAATTGCAGGCGGTAGAAGATGAGGTAAACCCTAGGGAGTGGGAAAATGGCTGCCAATGTCCAACAAATGGAGCCTTCCATGCTTAGGCCGGTATCACAACTCTCCAAAAAGAGAGGGGTTTCAAAATCACTTTGTCTGTGAACTTTTTTGGCATGCCATGCAGAGCAGCTTCAACCAGTTGGCTAGGACATAAACCCCACCAAGAGCATGAGTACTCACTTAAAGGAAGTGAGATGCACACGGATCTCCAGATGGCAAGAACATCTGTTGGCTGGCCGTGATGGTGAGAGAAGCCCGTTGTCATCCAGCCAGAAAGCTCTAATACCATCTCAACTGTGAACTGGCTGCCAACAAGTAGGGCTGGTGTTTGATGTCCGCATGCCTTTTGTGAAATCCAATGGACATGGATCAAAGATTCTATCTCCTGAAAATAGATGCATGGAGGGCAAGAGAAAACAGAGCTACCTTAACAATCCACTAGAAAGTTTTCGTTAAAACTTAAAAAAGCTGAGCTAAAAGCAGCTAAAGAAGCTGCAATGCCAGATCTTGGACTAATTCCTGTGCATTATTATCTTGGCTAGCCAAAAAAATGTTCATTCAGGCAAGCTTACAAAAGCAACCCGGGAGGGTGTTTTTTTTTAAATTGATTATGTAATGCAAGGCTTTTGCTGTTATTTTCTCTTGATTTTTTAAGGAGGAAGAAATTATAATGCAAGGCTAACCTGGAAGCAGCATGGACTCGCTGTCCGAGAAGCAGTCGCAGGTGCAGGGGGCAGTGGAGGAGGTGGTGGTGGCTGGAGCGCCTTTAGCGAGCTGCCAGAAGAGGGGGGGACCGAGCGAGCCCAAAAGCCAGCATCAACGCCACGAGCTTTAATCCGTAGACGCCCGAAACCCCAGATCCCTGCGGAGGCGGCATCACTCATGCGCCCAAAATACAAATTCAAAAAACAAAATGGACCCAATGGTCGATGAATCAAACCCGCCAAGGTCTCATTTCTCCAGACCTAAAGCCAGTGTGGATTAGAAGCTCAAAAGCTGATCTTCACCTTTGTGTTGGGCGAAGGCACAGAGGGCAATTGCAGGCGGTAGAAGAAGAGGCAAACACACTTAAAAAACAAGGATTTGCACAGAGGCGGAGATGAGAATATCAACGCATTGTACGCGCGTCGCGGCACTCGCAACTTTTCATCTTTGTCTACCTACTACACGTTCTCTACCTTCGAAAATTTAAACCCAAGCAGGGTTTGGAAAAAGATAGATTCTACTTAGCCTACAACTTAAGATAGATTCTACTTAGCCTACAACTTGTTCAAATTTTTGTAGAGAGCTTGCTCAAATTTGTGCACTAAGGAGAAGAATCTTCTTCAAAATTTATAAGTTTTGGTTATATTTTGCAAAATTTATAGAGCAAACTCGTCAATTTCCTCTTCAAATTACAACGAGAAGGTTTTCAATCTGGCTTAATAAAATGTATTTCTTGAACATTGAACCCAAGTACATCCTTGTGAGTAATTTATTGGGTTTCACTTGAAGTCCAAAGCAAATATATCTTTGTAGAATCTCTTGTTATTTTAATAACATGTTATATTCCTTTGTATTAATATCCAATGCTTTAATTTCACGTCATATCATACCATAATTGGCATTCTACATTAAAGCATTAATCATAAATTCATAATGCAAAACATCATCCTATATAATATATATACTTTATTAAATATTTGAAGTTATTTATAACTATTATAGATGTGTTATAACTTCTTCTAATATACAAGAATTTAAAATACTATGTAATAATTCTATTTCTTTTGCTAACATAGTAAAGTATATGTGCCTATGTGTGTATATGTTTGTGTGTGCCGCACCTATTATTTTACATGACACAGCAACAATACCACACATTATGAAATTATAGGTCATTCAAATACTAATATCGCCCATAGGGTCTTCTCATAGAATTGCAACTCATATTTTATATCACATAAGATATAGGTTACATAGTAGTTTGGGGGGTACTTATAACCACTTCCACATCTTCTTTCCCTCCTCCTTTTTGCCTATGTTGCGATCAAGATGAAACCAAATCTAAACACTACCCTCTATGATCCCTCATGATGTGAAAATACATAAACCCTTGCATCATTTGATCCCTCTTGATGTGAAAATATATAAACCATTGCATCATTTATGCATTTTTGTTCTCTTTCTTGAATAACATGGAAAGTAATAGAACTTTCTCATCCATAGCCTTTGATGGGAAAGTAAGAGAAGTTATATGGACAACAAGCATTGAGTGCCTAGTTGTTTTGTAATAGGATTAAATATGTAGAGTAAAGAAAGGTCACTACCCATCCCAAGATGTAAAGAAATATCATATGGACATTAAAATTTCATGTGTAACATTTGATTGAATGTGTTTGTAGGGCTATTGAATGAAAGAAAAGGACCAACTTGGTCGCAAATGATGCAAGTATATAAGGCCCACGTGACAATACTATAAGTTTTTGTCATGCTTAGGTAAAGTTAAGCATTAGTTCACTTGTTTGTGAATTTGTTCACTTTTTTGTGAGTCTCTATCATGAACGGGACATCTTATTAAAGGTAGTGTACATTGCTTCTTACATCAACATTAAAACTCTCTCTCTCTCTCTCTCTCTCTCTCTCTCTCTCTCTCTCTCTCTCTCTCTCTCTCTCTAAATAGTTACATGTATAGAACACATTGTGAGAATGTATGGCTAATCACATTAGTATCCCTCACAGGTGAGTGTTCATGGCATGAAGACTATTTTTAGTTTGTTGTGGTTGATTACATTAGTATCCCTCACCGAGTGCCACACAAGTGAAGCATTCACCACATGTAGACCATTTTTTTTTGTTTACACATGTTATAGGAAGCCTACATAGTAAAAATTTTGAAAAAGGAGGAGGGGGAGAAGTTTTCATGAATCATGGGCACCTAAAAAGGATTGATCAAGGTAGTGGCCTACTTGCTTATTATTAGGATACGGTAGGATACAATGGGCTTCAGCAACTTACACGAGAGAGAGAGAGAGAGAGAGAGAGAGAGAGAGAGAGAGAGAGAGTTGGAAGGCTTTACATGTGCACTTACCCTAAGTAGGAGGAAACACAATAGCTTAGGACTTTTTCTCAAGAAAAAGTGGTCATGAAGTTATACTCTTTTAAAGACCATCTTTGTAATAAAGTTTCTCAATTTTTGAAATAGCTTTAACTTGGCCAAAATGCCTTTGTTTAAAGCACTCCCAGTACAACCTATCAATGTAGGCCTTGAAATAGAGAGAGGCTACGCAACATATGCCTCTCATCGGCCTGCCTTCTCTCACTCATACACACATGGCATTGTAACCCCTATGCACCGACTCCCCTCCACCTCAAATCCAAGATATGGCCACAGAAAAAGATAATCACTCCACCATTAGATCGGTTCTGGCCGAGGAAGGTATTGTCATTAGCTGATCATAGCATATCTCACTGTACACGGGATCATCTACTGATCACATGTACTATCCAGATGTTTTTCATTTTACTTTTTCTTTCAGTTTTCCATGGCTCAGTATATCCATGGTACCATTGTATTACTTTTGGTCTCATAGGCCCTTGGGGCCTTCCGTAGATGTTAGTATAACTCTCTCTCTCTCTCTCTCTCTCTCTCTCTCTCTCTCTCTCTCTCTCTCTCTCAAGTTCAATTTTTCCCTTTAAATTAGGTGCACTCTCCAACCCTAGAGCTAAGAAGGCTAGGTGCTTAGCCTTGGGTGGGGTTAAATAGAAGGCATCCATGCTAATGCTAACAACAACCCAGCCTACTCTAGCAACAACCTCTTAGCACAATCGTAAATGCAAATAGCTACATTCTTTTAGGTAGATTTGTTTTACGCTAGCACAGCTCCATAAGCACACTAATCTTCATTTTACTCTAATGTGGCTCCATTACAAATATAATAATGCAACAACTATTGGGGCCTGTTCATATTTGCAAGGATTTTAAAAAAAACTCAAGACAAGAGGTGGCACATGTGATCAAGTGTTATTGGTATAGCTTGAGGCCATGCTTGAACGGGTGTATGTTGTTGAGGTGTAACAAGTAGTGCCATGCTTTGTATTGTGGTCAAAGTGAAATAAGTGGACTACGCTAGACAATTACACACGGTCAAAGCATAGCAAGTGGTTTATGCAATTGATGTGCCATGCTAATTGAAGTGTAACAAGTGGTAATACACACCATTCTAGATGATGTGTATAATGATACTCTCATCGTAGAGTGAAACAAGTGGTGAGTGTATGTTGTGTTTGACTATCAACATTTTATATTGGGATTAATTGTGGATACATTAATTAATTGTGGATACATTAATTAATTAGAACAACTAATGTGTTTACGTTTGTGAAATAGGTGATGAGCAGTGCGTGTGATGCCTATGGAGGATCTTGTCTATATCATCTCGAAATATTATTATTTTGTATGAGTTATTTTGTTGGCCATATGCCAAATGTTTATGCATATTATTTATGCATGCTTGTGTGTGGCATTGCTAAATTACTAGCACATATGCTAGAAGAGTTTTGGTTATTTACACTTAGTGTGTGAATAATTTCTGGTGCTTGAGCTATTTTTTTATAAAAGTGAAAAAGCAAACCCTATTTTGTACCCACAACTATAATTAGCTACTTGGGCTATATTTTGAAAATAATTCACAAAATACTCATGTCGTGGAAGTGGGAGCTACACGCATGAGGGGGAGATTGCAGCCAATAGTTTGTTGATGGTGATGTCTACTCTATCTCATGTTTTATTTTATGCTCAATCTTCTCAATTTGATTTAATTATATGATTTATTCCTTGATGTATTTGTGAGTTTGATTAATTTCTTCAAGAAGTACATGAGGTCCCATGTGACAATGGTATCAGAGCTATGGATACTTGCACTTGAAGAAAAGAGAGAAGCTCACAAAATCTAGAGGATAAAGAGAACAAAGTCTTAAGGAATCTTGAAGGTTTATGGGAAATTTATGAGCCATCATATCAAGATTTGGATCAAGGGATGAGGTTTTAAGCCACCTTCATGCATAAAACCACTCTTTTTGAATAGAAGCCACCCTTCTTCTTCTTCCCAAACCCATTTTCATGAATCTGAATCCTCATCATAATCCAATCATATGGATGCAATCAGCACATTGAAGAGATCAGGGGGCTATTGTCACAATTGCTAAGCACTGTGTCTGCTCAAAATCCATAATGGAAGATGGAGAGTTGTCCATAAATCAAGTTAAAGTAAATCTCTTTTATTGGCTGATTGCATATAATTAATTTTGAATCAAAGCTAAATGTTAATGCTATTTTGGATTAACAAATATGCTCTTCCATTTGACGACATTAATAAGTGTTATGCAAAGGCACTATAAAAGTTGTACATTATGAGATACTGGCCACCCAAGGCCTTAGTTAGTAAGTTATGGGCGCCCAAGTGTGAATAAGGGCCAGTTGTATGTAAGGTAATTTCTCATAATGGAAACAGACAATCCCCCTTTATACTATGAGAGCTCTTGTACTTTGGAGAGAGAGAGAGAGAGAGAGAGAGAGAGAGAGAGAGAGAGAGAGAGAGAGAGAGAGAGAGAATGCTCTAGTACATGTACCTCTTTCATGCATGCATTTTATATGGGAGAGTGAGAGGTTTGTTGCCTCGCATACATGGTGTGAGTGACTTCGTGTAGTGATAGCATGGGGGTGGTGTTCGGAGGAGTGGAGCTTCTATAGCGAGCTTAGGGAGCCTCAAGGGACACGAGCTCAAAGCATTGGTAAGTACTCAACGATTCTTGTGTCTATTGCTTCTCCCATTGAAGGTTGTGTGGAATTCCTTATTGGGAGGTGTGGTAGCCCATAACATTTTTGGCGCCACTGCCAAGGAAACACCATTGTTTCTTCCATCCTCTTTGAGCTTCAGCTCCCACTATGCAAGATTAATGATTGTCTTTGCATTTGGAAAGTGCATTGTCAAGAGAATGTAAAGATAAGGATTGAGTGGAAGAGAAGAGTTGTGAGGAATCGTGTGTTTTGGAGTGTAGGTGAGTACTTGGTTAAGACTAAGCTGCATTAGTTTTTTCTTTTAATTTTGATGTTTTTGTCACAAAACTTGTTACCGTGAGCTAGCAGGGGTGATATTTTGTTTTTTGTTTTTTTTTTCAAAAAAATCACAAAAATTACAAAAAAGGAGCCATCGGTTGTGCTTATGACTTGCATTGCATTTCTAACCCTCAGCACAACCATTCTGGATCATTTGGATAGGTAAATTACACCTAAAACATTATTATGTCGACATGGAAGCTAAACACGTGAAAGTGCAAAAAACGACATGAACCACTTGCTAAAAATGGCTTACCTTATCTTAACACAACGAAACTGAAGGAATCTTATCTCATGAAATAGCCGTGAGGTGAAACACAACCTGTTTCATGGCGTGAAACATTAACGACTTCACAACATGAAACACAACTTGTTTTATGGCATGAAACATTAACGACTTCACGACGTGAACCATTCTTGGTTTCATGACGTGAAATACTCAGCACTTCATGACGTGAACCCTTATTTACTACTTCATGACGTGAATTGTCCTCTGCAGTTTCACAGCATGAAATGTAAGTTTGTGCATCTAGTTCACGAACTAAGGGCTATCAGACTAAAGTTAGGTGAGTACCTTGCTTGCACAATTAGAGTCTATCTGAGGTAGCTTTGACCTAAAAATCTAAAGTGTCTACTAAACACGTGAAAGTGCAGGAAACAATTTACGACATGAATTATTTACATTTTTTGCTACTTCATGAACGAGAGTTGCATTTGCTGTTTTCAAGGCATGAACCACAGTCTATAGTTTCACGACCCAAAACTCAATTCGGCAGAAGCCTATGAAAAATGAATTGGGGTAGTCATTTAGCTTGTCAAATCACATTCCCATGCACTTGAGGTCCGGTAAACTCATTGGAGACGACCTTACTCCCGATGATAGTGCATCAAATCACCCAGGATCTTCCTATCAAAAGAGTGTTAGTTGAGGCCATTCGGCGAGCACTCAATTGAGTGTTTCAGCTCTGAGGAATCTGACCACCGTTGATACAAGTAGTGAAGAGTCCGTGGAAGAAGGGATATTTCTCTCTGGCCTTAGAGAGGAAGAAAAACCATCTTTCCCTACAAGATCCAGTGGAATCTTTAATATAGCTAGAGGATTTTTTTGTCTCCAACACAGCATGGAAGATGACATGCAATTTGTGGGCCACGGGCCTGTCAACCAACACTTGGACGCGGTTTAAGACCAAAATTACCAACCCAACCTTCTTGTTCCAGGCAACCTAACACTATGAGGATCAGTGGAACAACCCCCAGGGTTAGGAGAGATAAGCAAAGTGCAGCCAAGATAGGTCAAGACTTCTTTCTCACATCGGAGGAAATAGAAATAGACTTGAAGAGGGTTCAGGCGGAGCGACAACTCCGATTATTGAGCTTAATAAAACAAGAGCTCGATACTCGAAGAACAAGGGTGGAACAGAAGGAAATGGAGAATGTAAATCCATTTCAATCACATGGCACGGAACCAAAAATGTCTAGAAATGCCACGGATAGCATGTCGATGGGCATGACAGAAGGCAATACCAACTCTAGAACCCATCAATGAAGAGTCAAGGGCGGAGGAAGGCCTTGATACACAAGATGAGGAGCACAATTTACCTAGGGAATCTACAGAAGGTGACGATTGCCTCTATACAAGGGAAGACATACAAGAAATCATCAATGATCCCATATTCTTGTTGCAAGGCATGGAGCTCTTTATCCAACCCAGGCGGCAGGCTGAGGCCGCTAATAATGAGCCAAGTGATGAGGGCTTGGCCGGACCTAGCCATAGACTCGAATTGCCTAGAAGAACAAATGCAGGAAGAGGATGAGGTCTATGTGGGGGGGAGTAGCCCCTTAAAGACTAATTGTGGATCCAAATGCAGATCTTAACGTGATCACAGGGGTGTATCTGCTAAATATGGCCGCAAAAATGGGCCAAGGAATGGTTAGGGAACTAGGCACCGCTTTAGAATCCAGACCATCCCAAATGAAGCCACATATCATTTTCAAGCTTGTGCAAAAGTTCTTGGGAGGGGGGATGGCAACCGATCCAACGTATTGAGATCTTTGACAAACCTATGGGCCAGTGAGAGATGTGACCATGATCCATGATTTTTCGCTAACCCTAGAAGGAAAGGCTCACCAATGGTATCAAACCCTAAAGCTTGAGGATAAAGTCAACTTCACTAGGCTTAAGAATGTGTTCATACCAAGCTTTACTCAAAGTGGTGAAAGATGGAGTCCTGCTCAGCTTCATAATATCAAGCAAAAAGAAAACGAGTCCATGCGAGATTATGTATCTCGACTTAAGCACTTGAATTCAAGATGATGCAAGTTATAGGAGAGGCTAACTAATGATTAATTATTGCCTTGCTTTCGGCGAGGAGTCTGAGATCATAAAATGCCTGATTATTTAGTATTAGCCTGACCGGCTACCTTAAATGCATGTTGTAAGCTGGTAATGGAATATGAAGACAATATGCTTGAATTGCCATAACCTGAAGATGCCAAGGTAGCTTCAGTTGCAACAACATCGCGGGTCTCAAGTCAGTAGAGGACACAAGAACCTAGAGTGAGCAAGTTGGAAACATGACAGTGGATGAGCTCAACAATGCTATATTAGAGAAATTAAAGGTCAAGGATGGGATAAGCATCAGGGCATGCATATCTCTACCCTCTCGGAGAGATCTGATTTGGTGTTCCATTTGTAGATAGAATCACACCACTACCAAATGCCCTCAATTAAGACTAAGGCAGTTACTTTATTATGCTCATTGAGTGAGATTGGGGAACCATGACACTTCCATGTGTAGGGAACCATGACACTTCCATGTGTAGCACAACTGCTGGCACCTTGAGTGCCTCTAGCCTTACTAGAACCACCAGTGCAAACCACTATGGCTGCAGGGTAGCCAAACCCATCCTACTTACCAAGAGGGATGTTGCGGATACAAGACATGTTATCTTTATCGCCACTTGTTCTACCACCACAACCTCCACATGCTAAAATCAACTAGGTATTAATTGAGGAGCCCTTGGACGAGGGAGAAGTCATGCGTGAGGTAGAAATCAATAATGATTACTATGAGGAGCCAGAGGAGATCACGCTAGAGTATTATGTCTTACAGAACAATATGCTAGTGCCAGTGTTTCAAACCATGGTACAATGGAAAGGCAAGGACATAAACTTGACCATGAGAAGGGAACTAATACAATGTTTTGGCTGCGGTGTATCTCATCGAATAGTAGACTATCCTAATAAGAATGTGGTTCATGATGCGGGCCAAGCTCAGCCAATGGTAGTACAACCTAACGATATGCCAACACTTACTTGTATTAAGTGTGGGGTTAATCATTTGATCAAAGACTTCCCATATCGCACCCGTGGTTTCGCTTCCACTTCTAACCATGCCACTGTCATAACCATAAGTGTGTAACCTAGAAATATCATGCCATTGAATGTCTTGACACGAGCACAAGCAAAACAAGTGGACAAGGGGAAAAAATGTGGAAGGCACACCCAATGGAAGGGCAATTGTTTGGGAATGATTCGGTCACCACTGAGTGAACCACGTCCTTACAAGTCTGCCAAACCAATGGAGGAGAATTCAAGGGAAGAGGAAGAGGCTACAATGTGCGCATCGCTTCCACCTCTACAGATTTTAGTGAAAATTGGATGCATGTGCTTGCCACTATAAATGTGTTGCAACCCAGAGGAATCCAGAGGAATCCAATATGTTGAATTAGGGAACGTTCCTACCACCTCAGTGTGCATGGTAAATGTGTAACCAGGAGAAGAAGATACGGAGGATGAAGCCTCCAGCATAAAAGCTGCACCAATACCCAACACCTTAGAAGATGGTGAAAACAGAAGAGATAACCAATTGATTGGTTGGGGGCCTCTACCGTGAACAAAGAATCAAGCAATTTGTAAGGTAATTAGTGATTTTTATTTATGTTTAAATTCTAATGGTTTTTATGTAATTTCTCTCTCTCACTCAAGAAATGGTCATACTCATGACCCATTCTCAATCCAAATGAAGCTTTTCATAAAGCTTTTCTTAATCCAAGATTAAGCTATGCTTAAGGCCAAATTAATGGCTTTTTTCTATGCTTTTAGTTTATGCATATTGATGATTCAATCCATTATAGATTAATGATCCAATTAGAGATCATTTTAATTATTTCCTTAATGATAAGCTTTATCCCTTAGAAAAAATTGAGATTTATCAGTCATAGCAGCGGAGCTATGGCAAAATTTTTATAAAAATTATGCATAAAATAATTTCATTCGAAGCATAAAAAGAGGACTTCCTACCATATTCTAGGAATTATCATCCTAGATTAATTGAAAGAATTTCATTATAATCATGGAGAAATTGAATTTTAATATCATGCATAAAGGATAATTTTTTTTATATCAAAAGTGTTACTTTTATCATTTTTAATTTTCATGCATAGAAGTATGCATAAAGGATAATTTTTTTATATCAAAAGTGTTACTTTTATCATATTGGATTTCATGCATAGAGGTATGCATAAAAGTTGAATATTTTATTATAAAAGTGTTACTTTTAGCATAATTGAATTTCATGCATAGAGGTATGCATAAAAGATATGGGAAGTGATAAAATATGATAAGATGCATGTGGATGTGGATATGGATGTGTATGTATGAATGTGGATATGGGATGTGGATGTATAAATGAGGATGTGAAAATGGAGATAAGCTTGTAGATGTGGATGTATGGATGTGAATGTGGATGTGGATGTGGATGTATGAATGTGGATGTATGGATGTGAATGTGGATGTGGATGTGGATGTATGAATGTGGATGTATGGATGTATGAATGTGGATGTATGGATGTGAATGAGGATGTAGATGTGGATGCATGGATGTAAATGTGGATGTGTATGTATGGATGTATGCATGTAGATGTGGATGCATGAATGTGGATGTATGGATGTGAATGAGCATATAGATGTGGATGTATGGATGTGAATGTGCATGTAGATATGGATGTATATATGTGAATGAGAATGTGGATGTGGATATATGTATGCATGTGGATGTGGATATGGATGCGTATGTATGAATGTGGATATGGGATGTAGATGTATAAATGAGGATGGAAAATGGAGTTAAGCATGTAGATGTGGATGCACGGATGTAAATGTGGATGTGTATGTATGGATGTATGCATGTAGATGTGGATGCATGAATGTGGATGTATGGATGTGAATGAGCATATAGATGTGGATGTATGGATGTGAATGTGCATGTAGATATGGATGTATATATGTGAATGGGAATGTGGATGTGGATATATGTATGCATGTGGATGTGGATATGGATGCGTATGTATGAATGTGGATATGGGATGTGGATGTATAAATGAGGATGGAAAATGGAGTTAAGCATGTAGATGTGGATGCATGGATGTAAATGTGGATGTGGATGTATGGATGTATGCATGTAGATGTGGATGCATGAATGTGGATGTATGGATGTGAATGAGCATATAGATGTGGATGTATGGATGTGAATGTGCATGTAGATATGGATGTATATATGTGAATGGTGTGGATGTGGATATATGTATGCATGTGGATGTGGATATGGATGCGTATGTATGAATGTGGATATGGGATGTGGATGTATAAATGAGGATGTGAAAATGGAGATAAGCATGTAGATGTGGATGCATGAATGTGGATGTATGGATGTGAATGAGGATATAGATGTGGATGTATGGATGAAATGTGCATGTAGATATAGATGTATAGATGTGAATGGGAATGTGGATGTGGATGTATGTATGTATGTATGTGGATGTGGATGTATGAATGAGGACGTGATAATGAATGTATGCATGTGGATGTGGATATGGATGTGTATGTATGAATGCGGATATGGATGTGGATATGGATGTGTATGTATGAATGTGGATATGGGATGTGGATGTATAAATGAGGATGTGAAAATGGAGTTAAGCATGTAGATGTGGATGTATGGATGTGAATGTGGATGTGGATGTGGATGTATGGATGTGGATATGGATGTGAATATATGATATGTGATGTGAAGGAATCTGAAGTGAAGAGATGGAAAATGATATGATTGGATGAGTACACATATAAATGAAATGTGGAATAAGTAATGTGGATTGTATGAGGGATAATGTGGAAAAATGAGAGTTAATATAGAAATTGTATTTGTAAACTGTTTGTAAATGCTGTTTGTAAATGGCTGTTTTATGTCAAGAATGCTGGAAAAGCATTTTGACCGTCTTGTGATTAAGGTCGTGGAGACCTAACTGATAAAGTTGCAACTGCTGACGGAGAGTCAATGGAGGACGTCTCGCGTAGCAAGGTCGGCCGAGGTCTTGACCAGCCTCGGTTCGATTAAAATGGTGAGCTTCCGGTACGGTGGATGAGGGACCAAGGAAGCGGCCTATGAGTGAAGCGCTAGGTCACCTGCGAAGGATCCTAGAGGGTGCTGACCATACGGTGCTCGGGCTCTGGGTCGCCCAGGATACCCACGCGTGCGTCGAGGAAGATATTGGAACAAGGAGTAAGAGTTGTTTTCTGGAACCGGGCATGGATCTGGTTGACTGACCTTGCTAGTCCTCAACGGATGAGTCCATGGCTCTTTTATATGGATTTGTTGGTTGATCTTGCTGATCTTCAACGAGAGTCCATCTTGATAAGTGATTATATTGTTGAGTATTATGGGCTAGGAACTATTGAAACGGCCCCTGTGTGGACAGGTGGTGAGCGTTCTAGTTGCCAATGATGCCATAGATACTCTGATGAAGGAATGATGGGAAATTCAAAAAAAAAATACCATTCAAACTAGGCATCCATTCTATTGTTAGGCAACCACATGTCAGCATACTTAGCCCACTACCATATTCCACAGAAGTGAATTATGATCTTTTTCCTTAGAATGCAAAGCCCAAATATTCGAAAAAACAAACAAGGGAAGGAACCATAAGCAACCAAATATCTATCATGTAACTAAGTTCTAGTAATAGATATAAATGCACCACTAAGTAGATCCAACTGACAATATATCATGTCAGGAGCATCAACCAATTACAGAAAAAAAGATGCCAGTATATCCCACTACTAAAAAATATACAAAAAATAATTTAGAGTACCTGGTTAGAATTTGGCCATGTTGCCGATAGGCAGCATCACCCACATGTGTCCAACTGAGAATACAATGTTTGATTTATTAGTACTTCTAACAATCCAAGAGCATGCCATATACTTATCTCTGTAAAAACTCCACAAGAGTCCATGTATCCATAAGCCCTCAAAAATCAATGAATAACACTAATAATGTTAGGGAAACATCCTATCAAGATGTAAGCATTTGAGTATTTTAGAGGATAGTCCCTAGACAATATCATAATAGTCCAAGTATTGTTCATCGAGCTAGACTAGTCCTAGGAGAATTTTAGAAAACTACATGTGTAAAAATACATAATCACTTCCGAGTAGTCTTATGAAATGCATTCTAGTGGCAGCGGGCCACCGTATAATCCTCATAGCTATCCTGAACTAACCATTCAATTTTTAACAGACTGGAGGGTCAAATTCTGAGATTATACATTATTATAAAATGATTTCTTCGAGTGCTGATAAAATTTTCAGAATCCACTGAGTGTGTTAGCCACATCCATGTAGACCTATATATAGGCCATTCACTGGTTATCTCACTGTAATACCCAACCATAAGTGGTGTTCCACAATTAGGTTTTGAGGATAAGCCTCAACTTGCCAATGAAAATAGAAATTAGTTTGTATAGTTCCAAAATATGATATTACTTCCATGGTTAAGACAACCTAGAAAAATTAGAAATTATAATACTGAATTCGTGTTAGTAGCCTTGCTTAACCATCGGTGATATAGGATTAATATGCACACAAAACCAGATTTAAGAGCCTAAACCACGCAAATATCATGTCGGTTATCATCACCGCTGCAATTTTTAGAATCCACCAAGTGTGTTAGCCACAACCATACAGACCCGCACACATGCCATTTGCTGGTTATCACCGGAATACCCAACCAAAAGTGCTGTTCCACACTTAGCTTTTAAGGATAAGCCTCAACTTGCCAATAAAAATTGAAATCAATTTGTGTTCCAAAATATGATATTACTTCCATGGTTAATGCAACCCAAAAAAAACCAAAAATTATAATACCGAATTCATGTTATTAGCCTTGCTTAACTATTGGTGATCTAGGATTAATATGCACAAAAAATCGGATTTAAGAGCCGTGCATTACATCTATGTTAAATTTATTGAAAAAAACATAGTCGAAACTCTTATATCAGCGTAGTTAGCTTATAAAATGTGCATAACCTAACATTATTAGTAAAATCCAAACACCAATATTCTTATCTGAAAAATAATTCAGAATTTATTATGGTATAAGATTTGAGAAATATCTCAAAAACTTGCATCATACAGATTATTAAGAGTCGAATATATATTATATGTATAGGATTCCCAAGGGTCATCATCCTATAATATAATACAGGCGTCAGCATACTACGAGTTTCCATGTAGTCATCAACCCATAGGTCTGCCACCCATAAACACAGAGTACCATTGTTATATGCAAGATAAACCAACAAGAGTTACCTGCTGAGAAGAGGAACTCCCACAGCCGAATGCTAATACTAGATACATGGCAAACACCTAAAAGACAATCAATAGGCTAAGTGAGTGTCTTAGCACTCACCTAGCTCCTTTATATAGGTGGAGCTTGGAGAATGTATGCAAAAGTGATATATTAAGACCTTTCACCCCACAGCATATCTGCATAGCCTTAATTCTCTCATCGTCCGGCTACCTCCATAACATGTGTAGTGCCATCATGAACATGGGCCAGCTAGCGCTGGCTAGCCAAAAAGAGAATGTGGCCAGATTGGGCTTGTTGGAAATAACCATTTTGTTTGCCACGTAATATCTCGCATGCTTTTTCAGGTTAGGTGAGAATTCTAATGAGTAATCATATGGGAGTCATCCCAAATTTTAGGTTCATGGTGTAAATCAATTTGCAAACATTAAGTGATGCATCTAACCAAAGATGTGCATCTAACCAAAGATGTACAAGAGAGGGTGTTTGCATGTTTGTGTGTGTGTGTTTGTGTTTGTGTTTGTGGAAGATTGAGACAAAGGAATAATATTTAGTGAGTGTGAAAAGCATAGGTTTGTGTGTGTGTGTGTGTGTGTGTGTGTGTGTGTGTGTGTGTGTGTGTGTGTGTGTGCCCACCCATTGCTAATAAGCACCATACTCATAAATGTTTGAGGCAATAGGCCCCATGAGTATGGGCATACTGCCTCAAAAGATTGTCATCAGTTACTCCAGATAATCCCCTTCTACCTACCATATAGGCAAGTTTTTAACAAATTATGGATACATTGTTGGAAGCTTTATCTAACCCAATCACCATGAATTTGTCCAAGTAACATTTTTACTAAGTGTAAAAAGTTAGGATTAATCCACGAACCATCTTTTGATAGCCATTTCTTTGGGATCCATTTATTTTTTTCTATAAATAAGTGATGCACAACATCTCCAATTGCATTAAGTTGTGAAGACTCTAGTTCGAGTTTACTAGAAATGTTTGCTAGACAATCTAGTATGACACCAAGCCCATTCATCCTTTATATATGCCAAGACATGCTAGCAAGCTTTCAACAGGGCATGTTCATTGGAATCTCAACACCCCTTAGAAGTGGTAGGATCTAAATCAAAAGAAAGTTATTAGAGTTTGAGATGAGTATGAGATAACGACTACCTTCAACTAGCATGCGAAGAAAAATTGCTATGAGCCCTGATCTCGCCCCAAAAGTAAATCCACGTACTTGAAACCTATCAGCTCATCATTGAGCATAATGATAGTGAGGAGAGCTAGAATTCGAAGGTCAAGACTATCAAGCTAGAGGTTCCATATATCTCCCATTTTAAAGAGATATGTACTACAGTTACAATGTGTGTTTTGAGTCTTCTACATCAACAGGTCAGAAAAATCCAAGAACCTTATCTAACTTGACCAATGAAAACATTAAACATGATTATATAACAAAATATTTGTATACGATAATCATGTTACAAGTAAGTGGAGCAAGTGACTCCATTATTTGGAAACTTTTGGGGTGGAGCATAAACCCACAAATATTTTGAGAGAATAGAGCCTATTACCTGCATCCATTAAAACTTATATATCTAGAGTATAGTATTATCCCAAAGTAAGGGGGTAATCTACCATGTGGGAGATTGCACCAAGTGATCTCAGCTAGAGAAGTACAATATTGTATCTTATGAAAGATGATTATCATTTGAGTATTCCTAGAAAGAATCAATGAATAACACTAATAATGTTAGGGCAACATCCTATCAATATGTAGGTATTTGGGTATTTCAAAGGATAGTCCCTAGACAATATCATAACAGTCCAAGTATTGCTCATTTAGTTATACTAGTCCTAGGAGAATTTTAGAAAATTGCATGTGTAAAAATACATAATCACTTCCTAGTAGTCCTATGAAATGCATTCTAGTGGTGGCCACCATGCAATCCTTCACAGCTATCCTTGAAATAACCATTCAATTTTTAATAGACCGAAGGATCAAATTATGAGATTATACATTATTGTAACGATTTCTTTGAGTTATGATAAAATTTTCAAAATCCGTCAAGTGTGTTAGCCACAACCATGTAGACCCATATACAAGCCATTTGCCAGTTATCACCGTAGTACCCAACCATAAGTGGTGTTCCATAATTAGGTTTTGAGGATAAGTCTCAACTTGCCATGGTTAAGGTAACCCAAAAATACCAGAAATTATAATACCAAATTTGTGTTACTAGCCTTGCTTAACCATTGGTGATCTAGGATCAATACACATAGAAAATAGATTTAAGAGCCAAAACCATGCAAATATTGTGCTGGTTATCACTGGCCCAATTTTTCAAAATCCACCAAGTGTGTTAGCCACAACCATGCAGACCCATACAAAGTCCATTTGTCGATTATCATCTTAATACCCAACCAAAAGTGGTGTTCCACAATTATATTTTTAGGATAAGCCTCAACTTACCAATAAAAACATAAATAAGTTTGTATAGTTTCAAAATATGATATTACTTCCATCGTTAATGCAACCCAGAAAAAACTAGAAACTATAATACCGAATTCGTGTTATTAGCCCCGCTTAACTATTGGTGATCTAGGATCAATACATACAAAAAAAAAGATTTAAGAGCCGTGCTTTACATCTATGTTAAAATTTCTTTAAAAAAACATAGTCAAAACTCCTATATCAATGTAACTAACTCATAAAATTTGCATAACTTAACATTATCAGTAAAATCCAAACACCAATATTCTTATCTGAAATACATTTCGGTATTGATTGTGGTATAAGATCCGAGAAATATCTCAAAAACCTACATGTAGATTATTCAGAGTCGGATATGTATTATGTATAGGATTCCCAAGGGTCATCATCCTATAATATAATACAAGTCATACACAGGCGTCAGCATGCTATGAGTTTCCATGTGGTCATCAACCCATAGGGCTGCCATAAACATAGAGTACCATCGCTATATGCGAGATAAATCAACAAGAGTTACCTGAGAAGAGGAACTCCCGCCGATGCTAATACTAGATACATGGCAAACATCCAAAAGACAATCAACGGGCTAAGTGAGTGTCTCAGCACTCACCTGGATCCTTGTATAGATGGAGCTTGGAGGACGTATCCAAAAGCGATATTAAGACCTTCTGCCACTAACGTATCTATAGAGCCTTGATTGTTTCATTCGTTGATTTCTTCAAGTTGAGTCTGTAATAGTCAGGTGAGGGATAGTTTAGTCTCTTGACCCCATTAGAAAATTTGTTAAGAAAATCAAAAAGGTGGAATTGTCTCCATTTTTTGGGTAAGGGAAATTTTTTCGGTTTCGGTTTTGGAATGACCACTAGTTTAGTCTCATGTCCGGATATTCAAGGGTGAGGCCTCGAGTGGAAAACCTTGCCCCGCACAAGAGGAAGCTACTTCCGCTACTAGCAACCGGGAATCTGGTGCATAGAGGGGTCTCATAGCTACCTCCATAACATGTTCAATTCCATGAACATGAGCTAGCTAGCGTTGGCTAGCCAGAAAGAGAATGCAGCCAGAGTGGGCTTGTTGGAAATAACCATTTTGTTAGTCACGTAATATCTCACATGCATGAGGTTAGGTGAGAAGACATATATGCGAGCCATCCCAAATTTTAGGTTCATGGTGTAAATCAATTTGCAAACATTAAGTAATGCATCTAACCAAAGATGTGCAAGACAGGGTGTTTGCATGTTTTTTTTTTTTTTGTGTGTGTGTGTGTGGTTTAAGATTCGGACATTACAAACATTTTTTTGTGTGTGTGTGTGTGTGTGGTTTAAGATTCGGACATTACAAACATTTTCAAACCATTTCTAATAACTAATAAAGCCTAATAATTAGTTTATCAAAAGGCGCAAAAAATTTCTAAAAGGTTAATTCCGAGTGGAAACCATTTTTATTTTGTAATCCAAAAATAAATACAGAATTAGGGGTTAAACAGTTCATCAACAAAGTCATCAGAAAAGCCCAACATCAAGAGAATTATAGAATATTATGTTCGCACATCAATTCACAACGTTTTGTGAAGGTCGAGATTAAATATCAACCATTCGTATAGCAAGCATGTGCAAATTGTTTGTCATACCATAGTTAAAATGATAATAACCATTCGCAGCAAGCAAGCGAGCTATGGAAAAATGATTGAGCTAAGATATCCTGGGCACTTCATCTAGCAAGCTATTTTTGAGAGCTCTTGGGCTCTTTATCCAGTAAGTCATCACTAACTAAATTACCACTGTCATCCCCTAGGCAAAGAATTCGACAAGAATATTAACACCAACAAGGCACAAAACCAATCTAAGCAATAATCATTGGCCACTTCATCCAGGTAAAACTTTCGACACAAAAAGGTGGCATACAAAGATATAAATTGAAACCTAGCCATAGCCAGTACATGCCCCTAGTAGGCAAACAAAAAAAATAAAAAATACAGAAGACTGAATCAACCACCATGAGTGGTATGGGATGAGGCATCGCTCCCAATCCCTGTCGGAGTGGTGGATCTGGGATGTGGGTGGCCAACAGAATGATGCCGCTCAATGAGACGCTAGAACTCCCTACGGTCATCCTCTTTGGATGAAACGAAGATCAGCTAACTCAAGTGTTAAAACCCTAAGATCTCTCTAGATAAATGTTAAAACCCTAAGATCTCTCTAGATAAATGTTATGCATAAACATACATAAATCAGGTACAAACTCATCCACCCAACCACCCCCGACCCCAAGGGATGCACACATGAATAATAATGAAATACATCACTTGATGTCCCATACCATCAAGAGGTATAACTCCAATCCAATAGCATGTAGCTATAGTGTGAAACGGTAGGTGAGTAGATATGAACCTCTACACAAGAGAGCATAACATAGCCTTGGCCTCACAAGCCTAAGCCTCCAAGCCTCCCTTGAGTGTGCCCCATGCCCCTATTATATAGGAGGACCCTCAAGTGACTCGACTCTCTATTTCCCATGTGTGACCCTTGGATGCCTGACCCTAACCTTAACCCTTAACGCTAGTCCTAACACGTGCTCCACTAGAGTTTGTTTCCATGCTCCCATGTGGGTTAGCCTCCTAGTATATGCATACATAATGTGCATATAACATACTTCTCCTCTCTCAAAACATTGCACTCTTGCAATGAAGAAGAACTGCACTAAACAATATCAACCGACTCCCAAGTCGAATCCTCTATTTCCCTATCTTTCCACCTAAATTTAACCTCAGGGATTAGTCAACTACAAAGTTTCCTTTCCCTGAATTCAAGTACCTTATCAGGTTCATGTGGAACATAGGATAAATCGTCGACTTCAACGAGTTCTTGAGGAGTAATTGTGTTATCCTCACCTCCCAATTTCCCTTTCAATCTATTGATATGAAAGACTAGATGAACTCTAATATGTGGAGATAGTTTTAAGTTCAAACGCAACCGTGCCAATCCGATGTATAACTCAAAAATGGACATCAATATCTAGGAGATAAATTAGAGAATTTTTCTATTGACAAAGTCTGAGAATCTTTAGGAACATTAAAATAAACCAACACTCCTGGTTCAAAAGACCAACATGAGTGTCCCCTATCAGTATAAAATCGTACTCTTTCCTGAGCACTCCTGATAGTATCGCGAGCTTCGGTCAGCATTTCTTGCATATCTCGCAAGAAATCCCTCGATGCATCAAGCTCAATGTCCTTAAGAGAGTGACATCAATAGATCATTGGTGGAAGATATTTTTCCTAATTTGATGATTTTCTAGAGACATATGCACAAAGCATATACTCTACAATCTGATTCATACGCTCTGTTTGTCCATCAGACTACTGCGGCTGCGCGGCTGCGGATGATCAGAGCAACTCACATTCAAAGTAACTTCCTCGTTGTAAACCATTCGAAATAAAGTAGGAAAATATGGCATTATCACAACAGAAACCAGGGATTCATCGGTGCCCCGACATACCCACATCTGCATATGGAATAATCGACATCTCGAGTTACCCATATCAATATAGAGAGTCATCAGCGTCTCGATGAGTCACATATGTCCATCCGTAAACAATCAGGTTGATTATATAAATCACCTAAAATATGAAACTAGAGAAAGAAATGCCAACAAAGGAAGAATCCAAATTTCCTTATCCGAACACAACAAGATAAACTTGTTTGAACTCTAAAGAAAGAGATTTTAACAAGTGAAAATGCTGGCGACGAGATTAACCTCATCAAAACATGCAGGCTATAGATAAAAGAAGTTTATCTAGAGAATGCCCACACTATAACTTCTAGCGAATTTAGAAAATGAGATTGTCTTTGAATGTTGAGGTCAACATGCTAAGTGATGTAAGCAAAGCAACAATCTTGAGCCCAAATTATCCCATAAGATAATATATGTGAGGGATCACTAGCGTCCCATACCACCATGATACCACCCATACATACCTTAATAATTTGAAACTCCCTAGTATGCTATCTAGGAAATATGAATAAAATCCTGTATAAAAGGAATAAGATGGCCTTATCCAGACTTTCACATACTAAAACTTGTCTCTATATACCTGAGACTACATCAAGGAATAACTCTTTTCGAGTACATCATTAGAAAAGAATTTTGAATTATTGGTGCCTTTCCAATGATAACTACCCAATAAACAATAAACTTAGGGTAGAAAAATAACTCACCTAGATATATAAGCAACTAGGATCCAAGTTGGAATATGTATAAGAGTACAAGCAATATACTCCAAAATTATGTGCAAAAAAAGAAGGCAAATGCTACCTTCGAAGCACATGATATTATTCAAAAGATCAAAAGATCAAAAGATCCTTATAAAACCATGGATAAAAGCATAGAAGCAACTTGAATCCATGAAAACCATAGTTGATCAAAAAAATCAATGCATACCATCTAATGGTCATTAATCATGCCAAAAGAAGTATTAAAATTGGTGGCCAACTCATCAATCTAGAGTATATGAACATTGTGTCATTCAAGCAAAACTCCAAAGTAAGAAAGTGAAACACATGTGTGTAACACTCAATAAAAAACCCCTAGACACAAGTGATCTAGGTAAAACCTGATGAGTCCATATAAAACTTGGAAAACATCTAATAAAATCCACCAAAACAAACCGATCAACTAACCCATGATAGAATTTATCTTAGGTTTAGCAAATTAAGCATAGACCACACTTAAATAAGTGCAAAATAAATTATCATGGAAAAGTGTCAAAGGTGAGATACACTTTGAACATAGATTATAGCCATCAAAAGAAATTAAGGAACATATCCAAAAAGAATGGCTAAACAATGGCAAAAATCATGAAGACATCGTTTAGAATAGATCCAAATAGAAATCGTATTAATAATATGTGAATAACCCGCATCTATCTAATGTCAGCACGAGAAAACGTTCTTCAACATTAAATAACCCTGGAAAATATTAAATTCTCGAGAAAAAGAATTATCATGATTTTTTCCTAATTTTTCCTAATTTTATAGGGCCTCAAAATATGATAATTTTGAATTCCACCAAACCTATCTTATGGCATTCCAAACCTATATTTTTTCAAAAAAAAATTAGCAATTTATTTTTACAAAATACCATTGAGATTTTAAAAATATCAATTTTTAGAATTTCTAAAAATAATTTCTAAAATATTCCTAATTTTTTCTGAGAAACCCATCGTTCACAAAATTTTCAATTCCGCCCGACAATTCTCAAATCCAATGAAAATTTTTAATTTTAATGGATTTTTCAAATTTTTGGGTCAAAAAATATATTTTAAAGGAATTTGAATGGTCACGGGTGCCCGAATGGACGAATTTTTAAAATTTTTTAATTTACCCCGAACGCATTTAGAATACGAACGGTCCAAAAATTTTGGAATCCCAATGGTTTTCTCGGAATACGGAAAACCAATAGTTTTCAGAAAATGAAAAGAAAAAAAATCGGAATGTGAAAGGTCAAAAGTTTTCGGAGTACGGAAGGTCAAAAGATTTTCCAGAATTCGGAAAGCCAAAAGGTTTCGGAAAAGCGGAAAGCCAAAAGTTTTTTGAAAGATGAAAAGCCAAAAAAAAATTAAGAGAAAAAATTTCAGAAATTTCTTGAGATTTTTTTTCCAAATGTCAAATTTTTCTCTATTTTTCTAGGCTTTTTTTCAAGCTTTTTAAAAAATAAAAAACTCAATTTTTTAATATACAAAAACAATATTAATAAGCTTTAAATAAAAGCTTATATAATAAATTTTTAGGGGGGGTGGCGTTTTTCTGTCTGCTCTTGCAGCAGCGAAACCCCCCCTGCATGCGCAAAAATGAGAGGGAGAGGGTGAGAGGGACTCCCTCTCTCTTCTCCCCTCCCTCCTCTCCTTCTCCATTCCATTTTCTCTCCTCCCATCTCTTCTCTTTGATAATTGATAATTACAGAAAGGTTAATTTTTTATTTAATTTCCTTAATCATAATTAATCATAATTATGATTAATATTTAAAAAAAAGTAATTTTTTAATAGGTGGTTTATAAATGCGAGAGAAAATAGAAGAAAATTCAGAATTGAGAGACGAAGAGGGTCCCATGCACACAGGAGAGCATTCCATGCATCAACATGCTATCCCCTACTAAATTTTAGCAGAAAATCGGTAGAAATTTGATCGCATATCCTGAAAAAACCCGCAAAATTGTATAAAAAATACATTTTTAACCATAAAAATGCTCAAAAAATTTCTAAAAAATTAGGAAAAAACTCCTAAAAATTCTAGAAATTTAGGGAATCCATTCTACCAAAAATATCTATAATAAAATATGTAGTATTTTTGTAAAAATTTCCATTAATGCTCATTTTAAACCATAAAAAATAGAAAAAATTAGCATTAAACTCACGGAATTCCCCCACAACGTCGATTCATCCATTGAATAGTAGTAACACGCGTTCTAATCACTATATCAACTATCCACTTGAAAATCATCAATAAAAATCAATAAAATAACATTTGTATTAGTAAATATTAAAATTTACTTCAAAAAAATCAACAACAACTAGAGATTGCTCTAATACCACTGTTAAAACCCTAAAATCTCTCTAGATAATTGTTATGCATAAACATGCATAAATCAGGCATAAACTCATCCACCCAACCACCCCCGAGCAGCCCAAGGGATGCACACATGAATAATAATGAAATACATCATACCTCTACCTTGATGTCCCATAACATCAAGAGGTATAACTCCAATCCAATAGCATGTAACTCCAATAGCATGTAGCTATAGTGTGAAATGGTAGGTGAGTAGATATGAACCTCACACAAGAGAGCATAACATAGCCTTGGCCTCACAAGCCCAAGCCTCCAAGTCTCCCTTGAGTGTGCCCCATGCCCCTATTATATAGGAGAGCCCTCAAGTGAATCTTGACTCTCCATTTCCCATGTGTGACCCTTGGATGTCTGACCCTAACCTTAACCCTTAAGGTTAGTCCAAACCCATGCTCCACTAGTGCTTGTTCCCATGCTCCACTAGAGCTTGTTCCCATGCTCCCATGCTCACAAGCCTAATGTGGGTTAGCCTCCTAGTATATGCACACATAATGTGCATATAACAAAGAGTGCACACATGCGCATCCTGCAAGGTGGCAAGCTCTGTCTCATGCTCCAGATAGAGTGCTTGCATCTTGGACTCATGCTATTGTTGGGTCTCTACCAAAAGGCTGCGCTCCTGCTCCCGAATGGCTACCATGGCATCCTCATCGAGGATGGGAGATAAATATAGCTCAAATAGCTCCTCTCGCAAAGCTCTTGAAGCTCCCCATCCTGCTGTGCCATGGTCTCCTGTAACTTTTGAAGGGCCTCCTCTACTCGGGTTGTAGCCTCTTGAGCGGCCTCTCTACTAGATAGATCGACTGACACAAGTGTGGGTTGGCATTGATGAAGTCACCCATGACTTGCTAGTGGATGAAACCTGTAACTGTTGGAAAAGAGACCAACTTGGGGAGTGGTGGAGAAGATGATGGAGGTGAAGCTCAACAGAACAGGTGGTGGTGTTGTCGAGAGAGAAGGTGGCGAAAGGGATGATGAGGGTGGAAGAGGCTAGAGTAAGTAACTCATGTCCGTGTTGATGGGAGAGCGGGGCGAAGTGGAAGATGAGGTGATGATGCACGGAGTAGGTGCCGAAAAAATAGGTGAGGCGGGATGACCTGAGGGGTGGACTGCTACAAGAGGAAACTCTACTACATGGGAAGAGATTCCAAGATCACTCGGGAAGGTGAGGGGGACAGGGGTGGCGAGGATGGTGACAAGGGGGGATGACCAAGGAGATGTGGTGTGATGTCAGTCTGGAGGAAGAAGGGATCCAAGAATGGGAGGCGATGGTGCCATGGAGGTATTCAATGGTGAATTTGTTGATGATGAGGGTGGCGGTGGTGGTGTAGATGTTGGTGAAGTTGTCAATGACACGAGGGTGGCAGTGGCACAAACATTGGTGAAGTTGCCGATGAGACGAGGGTGGCGATGATGGCATAGACATTGGTGAAGCTGTCGATGGGTGGCGGTGTCATGGACATCGATGATGGGAATGGTGTCGATGATGAGGGTGAAAAAGGGACTGCAGTACCAGTCAGCGTCAAAGGCTCAGGCAAAATATTTCCTTGGCCATGATTCTGATAAGACTAGGGCTTGTTCAAATGGGATCGGTAGCTCCCTAAGGACACAGCTAAGGTGGTGCGAGGTCGAGAGGGGGAACTAGGGTTTGACAAGGGATGGCACTTAGGATGAGCCACCAAGTGAGTGTAAGAATAGCGTGCAATGTGTGTAAACAATGGACCAACAAAACATAAGGCTAGTGTCCGTGTAGAAGTGAGATGAGCGACGACGGAGTGCAGGATAGTGGAGATGAGTGCAGCTCTTCAGTAAAAGGGACGAGTAGTGTGCAAAGAGAGAAATGCATCAAACAGGGGGAGGCAAAGTACTCCTAGCTGGGGATGAGGGATGAGGGGTGAGCCGGGTGAGGAGATAGTAATTGAAAGCATGTGGGGGTGAAGGGAGCCTACAGACACCAAGGTGCTGGTGTCCAGGGAGATGATGGGGGATGTTGAGTCATGAGGGGATTTCCGCGGAGGACCCCTAGAGGTTAAGGACCCAATCATCCTCTCTGGAATCCCGGAATACCCCATCCCATTTGCAGGCTTGGGAGTGGTGGGAAACTGAAAGATCTAGGCGGTGCTGAGGGTGGGGATGCGGTTAGTGGCTAGGTCCACCAGGAAGGATCTACATAAGTCCTCGGATGCCATGGTGAAGTCTAAGGAATCCAAGGACTTATGTAGATGCAACCTAGAAAAACCCTACTAGGGCAAGCTCATGTGGCGATAAAACATGGGATAAGGGCGGACCCAGAGGGTGGCAAGGGAATGATACCTCAGCTAGTGGCAATGATAGCTCGGTAGTGGCAGTGGTGACTATCATGGAAACTGTGCGAGACGTGATGGCGATGCCAATGGAGGCCACAAGAGAGGTGGGCACTAGCAGGATCCAAGAAGTGGAGGCATTCTCGGTGGTGGGCCGGAGAAGAGCAACACTCCCGGGGTGGAAGTCAACCCATGGGTGCAGACCCTACTACTGGTTTTTGGGGTGGTGGTGATAGGGCACTCCTCCATGGCGACAACAAACGATTGCAAGGGTGGGGTGAGAGCAAAAGGGGCCAGTGAGAGCAACAGAGGAGGAGGGTGGACTATAAGTGAGAGGGATAGGGTGAGAGAGGTAGAGGAAGATGCAATTCGGTGAGAGAGAGAAAAGGGGAGAGGGGTCAGTGGAATAAAGAGAGAAAATAAATAAATAAATAAATAAATAAGGGATTGGAGAGAAGGGGACATGGAGAGACATTTTTGTTTTTGTTTTTGTTTTTTGTGGCGGTGGGGATAAGGGGGGTCGGTGGTGGAAGAGAAAAAGAGTTTCTTCTCTCTATTTTTTTTTCTTTTTTTTGGCTGTTGGGTAGTGAGAGAGGGTGGGTCTCGAAGGATGGAGAGAGGGTGAGAGACGGGATGGGATGGCGAAGGATAGGGAGAGAGGGGGGTGGAGTGGGTCAGTGAGAGGGGGAGCGAGAGCTCCGCGACGAGGGGGGGGGGAGTGACGGGTGGTCGGTGAGTAAAGGGGGGTGAGAGAAGAGAGGGGGTGGGGTTAGGTTAGTGAGAGAGGGCGAGGGGGGTTGCGGGGGAGTGGGTGGAGAGAAGTGAAAAGATGCAGGGGAGAAGAGAGCTTGAGCTCTTGCAAGCACACACACACTCACAAAACCCTAAAAGAGAACACACAAGGTGATGAGAGGCTGAAAATGTTCTTCTTCTTCACATAACTCTCAACACACCATCTACAAAGATAACAGTACACACATTATGAAAAGGTACTTAACCAAGTACATACTAGGGTTCTCTATAGTGTGAACCCAACTAAATGAGCTGGCGCTATAACTATGCCAGTCTCTAGAATGGCTGTCACATAGCCTGTCATCCCACTAGCCGCATATCACCCATGATCTCACCAACCATGCTAGTGGTGTAAGTGTGGGGTCTATCTCGCAGGCAGGTCATCAATGTCCACCGCCTCACTAGATGAGCTCGATATCTCAACACCCCCCCTCGAGCTCAACTCCATCTCATGTACACCAAGCAAAGCCCTAAATCTGCGGAGCTTCTCTGTAGTACCCAATGCTTTGGTGAAGATGTCAGCGAGTGACCTGATCCTGTGTGCTGACATAAACAAGGTCAATGTCTCCTGCCAAAACCTTCTCTCTGACAAAATGGTAGTGGACCTCTATATGCTTCGTGTGCGAGCATGAAAAATTGGGTTCTTGGCCAATTGTATACTACTAATGTTGTCACAAAAATGACAACTTGTCTATCCACTGATAGACCCAAATCTGTAACAACAAGTAGCTTTCTCAACCAAGCTAACTCACATGTTGCCATAGCAGCACCTCTATACTCGGCCTCTGTATACTGGATAGAGCAACTGTAGGCTGCTTCTTGATGCTCCAAGTCACAACAGCACTCCCCAAAGAAAACATGAAGCCACTAGTAGATCTTCTATTTGAGATACTACTAGCTCAATCAGCATCTGTGTACCCATGTACACATATCTCTATCCCAGTTTTATAAAATAGTCCACAATGCAAAATAGACCTCACATACCTCAGTATGCGTCTCAATGCATCCAAATGTGGCTTTCAAGGAACCTGCATAAACTGACTCACCAACCCAACAACATAGCTCAAATGTGGCCTGGTGATCGTCATGTAGATCAAGCTTCCTACTATGTGCCTATACATAGTAGGATCCTCCAAAATCTCTCCTAAATCTGCACTCAACTTGCCATTCTGATCCAATGGCACGGAGATAGGCTTACAGCCTATCATACCATACTTGGACAACATGTCCAAGCCATACTGTCTCTGCAATAATCCAATACCATGTGGTGACCTAATCACCATATTTGAGCTCTCCCAGATCCTTCATCTCAAACTTCTGTCTAAGCAAGATCTTTACATCGAAGATGTAAGGTCCCTCCTAAGCCATGTATGTATGTGTCTCTTTTAATATAGATTTCAATAAGGAAAGAGAGTGTACTTAGAGAAGAGTGAGAAATTAAGGCTAGAAACATTAAAAAAGTAATGGAATAAAAATATTAGCTCCAAAAATCTTAAAAGAAATAAGAAGACAAGAATAGTTCTATTAAGAGATAAGTATCTCCAAACATAGAAATTCGAATTTAGATGATAAGAGGTCACATTTAGAGTACTTTTACATATTTAGAGTCCATGCATACTAAAAATGTGAAAAAACAACGCGTTTCTAAAGATGGCGCGTTTGTGGCTATAAACAGATGTTTTTGCCTATTCTACCTATGCTTGCTTGTAGACCAGATGCCTTCCAGTTCTTTTGACTGGTTATATGACTATATTCTGAGTTTTTATCAGAGAGTTATGGCCAAAACAATTTGCTGATTCTATCAAGGTCTCTACATAGGAAAAACTGTAAGAAGACAGCAAGTAGCCTCAAGGTAATCCTAGAGTTTGAGATGTATATACCCCTTCATTCTTATCTAATATCTTAGAAAAGAAGCTTAGATTGCTATGGTCTTTCAGAGGAAGAGACCAAAACTCCATAGCTTCTCTTTTAGAGAAAGAATAGTATGCCGTAGCCTTGTAAGAGAAGGCTATTTTGCCATAGACCTTAGAAAGAGAGAAGAGTCACAGTACGAGTAAGATGAGATAAAGCTTGGGAATGATTGGATGATTTCAATCGTAAGACAAGGTATTAGAAGACTCTATTCTCATATGTCAAGTTCTAAAGCTCTTGTTAACGAGCAAAGACAACGATAAACGACAAATTTCTATAAGGTATATACATATTTTGTTTTTCAATTACATATCATTCTTAGGGGTTGAGGTATGGCCCTGGCTTCTCTATTAATTATTAATAGTGATCTATTTGATTGATTTACTATTTAAAGTTTGTATTCTTTTAAACAATAGCATATACCTTAATAGAGAATGTCTTATCGCAATCTCAAGTTGAAATCACATCTACATGCATACATCCACATCCACATTCATACATCCACACTTCCATTTCCACATCCACACATCCACATTTATATTCATACATCCACATTCACATACATAGATACACATCCATATCTACATTCATATATCCACATTCACATTCATACATACACATCTACATGTATACATCCACATCACATTCATACAACCAGATTACATCCATTCTCATCCTAACACATCCCATATACATCTTAACACATCCTAACTCATCTTAACACATTCTATCACATCTCATACACCTCTTATCATATCTTATCACATCTCATACACATCTTATCACATCTTTTCACATCTCATACACCTCTTATCACATCCTATCACTTCCCATACGCATCTTATCACATCTTATCACATCTCATACACCTCTTATCACCTCTTATCACATTTCATATCTTTTTATAGAATACAAGAGAATTCTTATATTTGATCTAAGATTTCTCTACACATTTATTTATGCATAAATTCCATTTAAGGAGACTAACACCTTCGAAATAAAAATCAATCTTTTGTGCATCTTCTTATGCATAAATTCAATTTGGTAGGAATTACACTTTTAGAATAAAAGAATTTCTCTTATGCATCTAAGTTATGCATAAAATCCATTTATGATGAAAATCACACTTTTAGTATAAAAGAATATCTTTTATGCATACATCTATGCATGAAATCCAATTATGATAAAAGTAACACTTTTATAATAAAATAATCAACTTTTATGCATACCTCTATGCATGAAATCCAATTATGATAAAAGTAACACTTTTATAATAAAATAATCAACTTTTATGCATACCTCTATGCATGAAATCCAAATATGATAAAAGTAACACTTTTATAATAAAATAATCAACTTTTATGCATACCTCTATGCATGAAATCCAAATATGATAAAAGTAACACTTTTATAATAAAATAATCAACTTTTATGCATACTTCTATGCATGAATTCCAATATGATAAAAGTAACACTTTTGATAAAAAAAATTATCCTTTATGCATACTTCTATGCATGAAAATTAAAAATGATAAAAGTAACACTTTTGATAAATTTTTTTTTCCTTTATGCATACTTCTATGCATGAAAATTAAAAATGATAAAAGTAACACTTTTGATATTAAAAAAATTATCCTTTATGCATACTTCTATGCATGAAAATTAAAAATGATAAAAGTAACACTTTTGATATAAAAATTTTCCTTTATGCATACTTCTATGCATGAAAATTAAAAATGATAAAAGTAACACTTTTGATATAAAAATTTTCCTTTATGCATACTTCTATGCATGAAAATTAAAAATGATAAAAGTAACACTTTTGATATAAAAATTTTCCTTTATGCATACTTCTATGCATGAAAATTAAAAATGATAAAAGTAACACTTTTGATATAAAAAAAATTATCCTTTATGCATACTTCTATGCATGAAAATTAAAAATGATAAAAGTAACACTTTTGATATAAAAAAAATTATCCTTTATGCATACTTCTATGCAAGAAAATTAAAAATGATAAAAGTAACACTTTTGATATAAAAATTTATCCATTATGCATACTTCTATGCATGAAATAAAAATGGTAAAAATAACACTTTTGATATAAAAACTTATCCTTTATGCATGATATTAAAATTTAATTTCTCTATGATTATAATGAAATTCTTTCAATTAATCTAGGATGATAATTCCTATAATATGGTAGGAAGTCCTCTTTTTATGCTTTGAATGAAATTATTTTATGCATAATTTTTATAAAAATTTTACCATAGCTCCGCTGCTTGATTGATAAATCTCAATTTTTCTAAGGGATAAAGCTTATCATTAGGGAAATAATTAAAATGATCTCTAATTGGATCATTAATCCATAATGGATTGAATCATCAATATACATAAACTAAAAGCATAGAAAAAAGCCATTAATTTGGCCTCAAGCATAGTTTAATCTTGGGTTAAGGAAAAGCTTTATGAAAAGCTTGATTTGGATTGAGAATGGGTCATGAGTATGACCATTTCTTGAGTGAGAGAGAGAAATTACATAAAAACCATTAGAATTTAAATATAACTAGAAATTAACTTCAATAGCATTTATTAAATTATGTAACTCTTCACTACTATTCACCAATTAACTTCAATAGCATTTAAAAAACCATACCAATTAAGCTTCTCAAGCTTGAGAGGGGTTGAGAAGAGAGAAACATTGAGAAATTATAGAAAAGATCAATATTCACTAATTACCTTACAAATTGCTTGATTCTTTGTTCACGGTAGAGGCCCCCAACCAATCAATTTGTTAAGTATGTTGATGGAGCCACTAATGGGGATTGAAGAAAGAGGGAAGCTCCAAAAACTAGTGAATTATTAAATGAATTCACAGTTCTTGGCTTAGGTGGAGTAGAGTAATGATGCATAAACACTATATATTTTTCAACAAGGGGGAGGCTTCTATTTATAGGAAAAATTGAGCTCCTAACCAAACAAACTGATTCTAGAATTTTCTAAATCAGTTTTTTCAATATTTGACCATTTTTAGGTCAGTTAAGCTAACTTTTTGGAACTAGACTTGAATGAGGAGAGAGGAGAGATGAAATATCTCAATTTTTATGAGTTTAAAACTCATTCAAGCATGTGAAATATGCACCTCCTTTAAAGAACTCCCCTTCCTTACATATGTGTCATAATGGAATCATTTTAATATTGCTCATAGTTTTTTTACTAATAAACCTTGTACATTTTCAACTCTTCATCTTATGTGAAATATGCACCTCCTTTAAAGAACTCCCCTTCCTTACATATGTGTCATAATGGAATCATTTTAATATTGCTCATAGTTTTTTTACTAATAAACCTCGTACATTTTCAACTCTTCATCTTATGTGAGCATTTACTCATTTTTGGATACCCAAAATATCTCATATTTTTAATATTGCTCATAGTTTTTTACTAATAAACCTTGTACATTTTCAACTCTTCATCTTATGTGAGCATTTACTCATTTTTGGGTATCTTCTTTTACAAATTGGATTTATCTCCTCCCTACACATGGATTGATGCTATTGGCCCATAGGAACCTTAATTGGACCATAATCCAAAAATTTCTGAAAATCTAGACCCTTAGGCTAAGGTCCTTTATACCCATTTCCAATTAATTCCAATTGCACATTGGAAAGTTCTTTTTGAATTTCTGTTTTAGGGAAACTTATTTTAATAAGATGAGATAATTTTCTATCCAAAAATATTAAAAATTTGAATATTCTCTCTCTAGAATATTTTCTCTCTCTAGGTTAAAACAGTTAGAAACAAGTCTTTTCATTAGGAACTCAATGGAGTCTTCTTGGGCCCTTTAATTTGCCATGAGGTTATGGAAACGTTTAACTTTTTGACAAATAGGAGCCCGCCATGTAAGCAAAAACCATTGGTTTGTAAGAGAGGTGTAAGAGTGGTCAAAGGGTGCACTTTTTCCCCCAAAAGGGGGGGGGGGGGGGGGGGGGCAATTTTACAATTTTCGGACCTCCATAACTTCTACATACAAGCTCCGATCTGAGCGGAGATTACAGATCCGTGATCTACGCATCAAGAGCTTTCCATAGATATGTTACATGATATAGTTTTATCCGCTAGATTTTAAATTCCATTTTCCCCCCCAAATTCAAATTCGAATAAAGTAGCCGTTTTGAAGCTTCAAATTAGAAAACGTTTCTTCTTAAGAGAAAAGGTTTGACTTCCTTAAACTGCCAAATAAAAGGGCCCAAGAAGACTCCATTGAGTTCCTAATGATATTTCTGAAGAGGGATTGATTACAGGGGAATCTTACACATACCCCATCATCATCATAGCATCATCATCATCATATCCATGGGCATCATCATCGTTTGTTGGTCATGGAGACCCAACTCCCCATCAATCCCCCCTTGAGGGCTACATGGCCTACTAAGAGATATTGTGGGCATCATAAAAATAACACATAACCTACATCATCGGTGGTTAGAGGTGTCCATACATAAACATTTGGGTAAGAGAGGGCATAAACATTGTTGGCTTTAGAAAGCCCATTCTACATCTACCGCTTCATCAAAAGAGGTAGTAAAATTGTTACATGCTTGAATTGCTTCTTCGGAATCATTCAAAGTGCTTGCCATATTTGCCTGGTTGGTGTAGCATTTGTCGGCGAGGTGACCTGGCTTTCCACATTTGGTGCACATTCGCTTTGGCTTGTCTTTGTGGTAGCAATTCTTGGCAAGATGTCCTGTCCTTCCACAATGTGTACATTGGAGTGGTTTGCCGGCTTGCTTTTGAACAAGGTATTCCTGGGTTGAGACAAGATCAATGGCCCTACCTTTCAACTTCTTCTCTTCTTCCAAGAGAACACTCTCTATTCCCTCCAAAGTGGGATCCTGCATGTACTTTAAGGTCGGCATGAGTGTATCATACTCGGATGGCATTGACTTTAGGAGGATGGCTATGGCATCACTCTCCTTGACTGGTTCATTGATGGCTTCGAGCTGGGCCATCAAGCTCTTCATGGTGTTGATGTGAGACGCAAGTGTCTCATCAACCTTGAACTCTAGACTGTAAAAGTCTACTTTGAGACTGATTTTGCTGTGGAGGCCTTGAGCACCAAAGGATTTATCCAATGAATTCCAAGCAATTTGTGAAGATGTTCCATTACCAATGTAATGTATATAACTATCTTCAACTCCAAGGGCAATGAGAGCTAATGCTTTCTCATCCTTGGTTTGCCAAGAGACTTCTTCTTCTTGTGTGGCAGGTTTAGGTATAGTACCATTGACTATGCCCCAAACTCCTTCTTTCATTAGTAAAAACCTCATTTTGACTTGCCAAGTGTGGAAGTCATGACCGTTGAATTTCTTGATGAAAGAGGATGATATGTAAGTTGACTCCATGATTGGAATTGAACAATGCAAAGTATTAAAAGCTAGAATCCCCGTTCACCATATAGATGCATGATATTACTCAAGAATTCCCCAAACCCATAAGCCTTTGCATAGTAATAATAACTGGGCCTAGACTTGATTTTCATCCTAGGTTTTCTAATTTTACTTTTGGGTTTCAATGATTTCTTGATATAAGCTTCATTAGATGATTCCGCATCCAAAGGCATGATTGCAAAGAGGTATTCAACTCAATATGCATATTAGAATGTCATCTCAATAGATAATTACAGTACATGATGATTAGTGGAGGTGATTAATTCAAAGAGGAAAAACTGTCCCAAAAATAGAGTGAGCTTTGAGCAATTGAATGAAGCTCTTCCCAAATGAGAAACATAAAATGCGTTAAACCAAGTGAAAACCAAGGTGTTGGCTTTAAACTCAGCACTCAAACATGTCAAGATGCTGCTTCAATCTCTGGAAATCTTCACAGCATGTACTGCCCCACTGATAAATTAGTTCAAACAGCAGCTACAGTGGACCATTGCTCATGAAAATCAACACGTGGGAGCTTCATAGCATCAATGTTATGCTCACAAGAGGAATTAGCAAACCATTCACCGTACAGCGCTAATTTGACGAATTTCGCTAGAAAGAAGCATGCTGTTGCAGAGTTGATTGCACCGCGTGGAGTTCGTGGGGAGCTCATATGGAGCTAGGCGTCGATGGAGCCGGCTGCTAGCTTTCTTTTGAATCAAAAAAGCTTGTGATTTGATGGACTATAGAGCTCGTATGAAGCAAAAAATCAGCAGGGGATGAGTTGGAGCTTTAATGGAAAGCTTAAAAAAATGAGAAATCTAATTAATGTGGTTAATTACTATGCCTAAGGATAATCATGGCTCTGATACCATGTTGGGAAAAGCATAATGAGTGATAATGCAAGCTTAATGTGAGCAAGGGATGATAAATGAGCTATGGTGGTTCAAGATAATCCATGGTGGTCACATGAGCAAAAAGATAATTAACTAGAACTTAATCAAGGATTAAGGGAACATAATGGCAGCATGATGAGGAGCTTCACATAGCATAGAAATTCGTGTTTTTCTCATTAGGAGGGCCATCATTTTATAGCCAAAGTGTACAAGGTTGAGTGACATCACTGCTTACATATCATCAAGGGCATCCAAGGCCATCTCCCCCCACATGGCTCCCTAGAATATAGCCTCCAGAGCATCTTCTGAAACTCGCCTATCTCAAGTGGGGGTTTACCCTTCACTCACCTAGATTCTCTTCATATTACATGGTCCTTTTACATTTCATTGTGTGCCTTAACCTTAGACCATGACACTGATCATATATTCCAACAGTATGTATGTAGGAATTTAGTATATAATTTAGTGTATATATGTAGGTATGTATTTATGTATGCATATGTATATGTACATATATGTTTACATATGTATTTGTATATGTATATATCTGTATGTATATGTATCTAATATGTATATGCATATGGATAGTTTATATATATTTATATGTATGTATAGGTATGTATTTGCATAGGTAGTAGGAAGGTTTACATATACATATACATATACATTTACATGCATATAATTCAGTAGAAAGCAAAAAGGTACCTTTGTCTGGGAGCTCCTTACTTGGAGGCACATGATTTAGAGGATAGTCCAACCACCAAGGACATCTCTTATATTCCCAATCAGAAACCCCTCTCTCAACCCATTCCTTTGGGTACATTGTTTCTGAGGAATTTGGATCTACCCATTCTTTGATTGCTTCCGTCTCTTTGTCCATTAGACCTTGGCCAATGAGTAGCTGCACCCACCTACATATCCAAAATAAAACAAACAGCTCTAAAATAATTTTTTTAATGCGTATATGTATTTTCTGCAAAACTAGAATGGCATTAGAAGATATATACCTGTAGACAACCCTCTTTGCGGCATTCTCCACCACAGGTTGCTTTTGGCCTTCCTTCACTTTTCCAATCTTTTCCCCATCGCTCCTCTTGCATCCATGGCATAAATGGTGGGATGTAGATAACATCACCATATACCAATAAACCCTCCAAAATAGAGTTTGCCTCCCCTATTAGCTCTTCCCAATACAACTCTGCAATGTCTTTTTGTTATCCCCAAACATCTCCGAAATTACCTTGTCCTTTTCCCTCCCGGTCATAAGCATTTGAAGCAATTTCGTCTTCCTATTTCAGCTCAGCATCATGCCAAAGCCATAAGAGATTAGATGTTAAGGTTAGTTTATGTTAAGGGAGGTTTATTGACCATGTGACATACCTTTGAGTTGAAATCCGAGATATGGCAACTGTGTAGAGCTTTTCTTTGGTCAGAGCAACCAATCCCTTCTTAGACCAATCATAGTTATATACGAGTTGAAAGAATGCATCACCATTGGATGGGTTTGTAATTATGAGCATCTTGTACGCTCTATCTCGAAATGTTTGCTCTACACCATGTCTGGCTTTCTCACATTTTGTCTCATATTCTTGCAACCCCATGGCATGTCTATCAATGCATGATATAGCTTGCTTCACCGCATTTTCAAACGATGTCTACGTATAACAAAAAGGACTCATTATCACTCACACGATTAAAAAACATTGATAATCCGTTTATTAATAAAAGATGGGAAATGCAAACACTACCTTTCCACACAAGCTATGCCAAGATTGTAGCAATTGTACCATTGCTCTCCACTTCGTCGCTCCAAACTAAGCTCCATTAATGCCCACCTCCTTACTGTTGAAAATACAAGTGAATAGGGTGTGTACGGGAACAAGCCCTTGGTTAGAGGCTGTAAAAGAGGATGAGTAAATGTGAAAGAACCCGTGAAAAGGTGAGAAGAATCTACAAGGAGAGAATAAAGGGTAGCATGAGAAGATTTAGGAAGTGTGGAGATATTCTGGGAAGTGTGGAGATATTCTGGGAGATATTCTGGGAAAAGTGAAGAGGTGGAGAGAATCAGGGAAAAGAGGTGGAGTGAATCATGGAGAAATCAATGGGATTTGATGCTTGATGTAAACTTTATAAATTAAGGCATTGCCCTAATGAGAAATTGCTGGTTTTTGAGAATCCATGCCTACATTAATCTATTTGTTAATTACCCACTATGTCTTAATTATTTACTAATCACTTTGTTAATGATGTTGATTCTAGTGTTTGATCCACCATAGCTCATCACAATGCCCTAATTTAAACATGGTATCAGAGCCATGCTAATTTGTGAGCCATGATAATTTGTGAGCCCATTATCTTGCTAATTATTTTACTAATTAGGATTAGTAGAAAATTATAATTTTTCCTCTTTTTTCAACTAGCCTCTGTACCCCCAGCCAGTGGAGGAGCTCCCTCTCCTTGCACACATCAAATTAGGCCAAGCCCTTTTAGGTACTTAAACTAGACTCAAGTGGCTACAATTAACTCAAAGGAATTAAACCAAATCAGCGCAGAACACCGGCGGGAGCTCAATTTGCAGGCACCATTTTTCTGAGAAGATTTTGACATTGCAGCTTGCTCAGTTCAAATGTCTCTAATTCCTCTTAGCCCAAGGTGTTTTCAAGCATGCTCTACAAGTTGGTGAAGACAGAATTCAGTTTCATCAAGTCTACAGTGAGATCCAAGCTCTTCATCAAATCTACAGGTGACTTTGGTAAAATAGAGATTAAGCTTTCAATATTTGGTCAAATCTTGTGTTTATTGGCTTAATCCTCTACTACACTCATTGCTATTGATGCCTTTGAAAGCATTTGAGCTCATTTGAAGTCTAAGGCACCAGATCTGGACTCCCTGCATACTCTGTTTTTTGCACACAAAATAGTGGATTAATTTACTAATTAGTGTGATTAATCAGTACTAATCACTATATTTTCGTGAAATTGAGGGTTCAAATTAACCATTAGGTATTTTTTGCTAAAACACCATATTAGTGAATTTGGGAATTTCCCAATTCCCATTTTTGAATACTTAAAAAGGGGGACATGGATAACATGTTTGTAAGTTTCTCAAAACCCTATCATATGACCTATCGTTGGAAAGCGCTTGAAAAATGAAATCTAAAGAGCTATAAAGCGCTCATTTTGGATTAGTGGTGTTCAAGTTATGGTTAATCCAAACTTTTGACCACGTGTCCCAAACTTGTGGGAAATTCCCATATTCCCCAATATGGTGTTCTAATCACTTTGTTAATGATGTTGATTCTAATGTTTGATCCACCATAGCTCATCACAATGCCCTAATTTCAACACTTACATCTTCACCTAGGTAGTCCAATATGGATGATTTGTCTGCCATTCCAAATCATTGAAACATGAAGATCTCATGTGACAATGTGGGTGTAACACTAGTGCGCACCAATCTATTGTAAAGAGTCACAATGAGCCAAGAACTTAACAATGACTTCACAATGTCCGTAATTAAGTAGAGAGAGATCACTTACTCATTTTGAGATCGCAAAACCAATAGCAATTCTCCGTCTTGCTTCTTGTCCACCACAACCAAAAATTGACATTTGACTCGGACATGGCGTGAGAGGCTATGAGACCAAGCTAGAGAAAACAAAATAAAGATATTACAATATATTACCTTTAATGTTGCATAAAATCACTCTATGGCATTCAAAAGAACATACCTTCGTGCACTCGAGACATCCATGCCTTCACACGATGATTGCCATCCCAAACAAGAAACTTCTTACCACTGAGATCCTCCCACTCAATTCCTCTGATTTCATCCTCAAATCTGTCATGTTGTACCACCCACCAGTATGGTCCCCATTCTTGCAAGTCTATTTGTGTGACCGCGAAATACATAGAGCTTCCGAAACGTGTAAGTGAAACTAAAAAAGGAGAAGATGCTTCGACATAGCCATGGCAGTCAAAGGAATCACGAAACACCTCAAGTTGGCTAGAAACTGTACGGATGGCTTCATTTGGAATCAGCCTGCATAAAGGGACCAATGGGGTAGAGGAATTGCGTTGCACAAAAAACTTAGTGAATACATCACCAAGCAATCCCAATTCAATAGATTTTCCAAGAAGCCTTCTATGGGTCTCCCCTTGGCCAGTACTAGATTCAGGTATCTCCGTGTGAGTTGGAGGAGGTGAGCTCATTAGGTGAGCCAATTTCGTTCTCCAACACAAGCGCTTCTTCCTCATGAACAAGAGAGTTATGCGCTTCTATTTCCTCTCTAACAGGAGATACATGTGAGGACATAGGTGTCCATGATTGAGCTTCCTCGCTAAGAGTCAAACAAACATGCCCAGATCTAAGTGAGTATCCCCTGTTGTTTGTAAGACACACACACCAAGCCCAAGTAAGCATATCTAAAAACATTAAAACACAATCTCATTAGAATCTTGGCTATTCACATCATATACCTTTCTTAGTCTTTGCCTATTGTTTTTCTGCTTTTGTTGGAGCCATCTGTCTCTCTTTTGCCCTGAATATGAGTAGCAAACAGTTTGAGCTGAATGACAGATAGAGATGATCAACCTCACACATAAACCCTACTTCATGTCTATAGGAAAACATCAACACACACAAACCTTACTACATGTCTAAGAAAACATTCAGGATGGTGAAAGCTCTAGAGGCTAGCACACAACTTCAAAGAGTAGATCATTAAGCTCACAAGGCTGGATACCAAAACCAAGATCGGGCCGTAACTATAGGCCCTATTCAAAGAAACCTCTAGGAAAGAAACATTCACCCATCATCAACTAATGGGCCCCACTGTGCTGGATCCACCATGCCCAAACCAATAGTGCTAGGCCCATCTAGTTCATGACAAATGTCCCCAAATAAATGTCCAAACTACAAACAATCATAAGGAAAAAAGATGTGGCATGTTCTTAGAGCACAAAGTCACAGAAGAATTGAGGAGCTAGCAAGAACCACTATAGGAAGAACAGCACAATCTTGAGGAGAGCATAAGCCAATCAAGTGGAAAACCTACAAAGGCAATTAACAGAGATCCAAGAGGCCAAGAAAGGGTTAGGACAAGAGGCCTCCCCCTCACCATCATCTCCATCCTCCACCTATAGTAGCCAAGGGATACTACCAAGGGAAGAGTCAAATATGGGTACCAAGGAAGGGGGGTGACATTCATTTTTAAAGGTATCCTTACAAGCTTAAATAGGGGCGTGTTAGTGAATCCCTCGGGATCTCATCAGATCACTCTTGAGTGAAATTGTCCAAGAGTAGGATTGTTAAGCTGAGTGGAATCACTGAGTTGAGTGGGATTGTCATGATTTGAGTTCACAGAGTGCTACGATCCTAGAAAATAGAATCTTTATGGAGCTTAGATTTACAATCATTTTATATCCATACATGTACATTGGGATTAGTTGTATTGATGATTACCTTGTGAGAATAAGAAAAAAACATAGATTTTGAAGAATATACACATGCTTGCAAGCTTAGTATCTGAATTGAATTTGACAACTATACACATGATGCCTGAAAACACATATAAAAGACTGCACATCTCCCCCCTTGCCCCCGTTGCTCCAGCCACTCCAGGCTCTGCTGGGAGCCTGGAGTGGCTGGAGCAACGGGGGCAAGGAAGGCATCATGACCGGTTAAACCGGTCTCCTCCTCCACCTCCACCTCCACCTCCACCTTGCCCTCTCCCTCACCATCGCGGCCGCTGCCACCAACATAGCTGTCACCTCCAACATAGCCGTAATCTTCTCCACCGCCTCCAGTGCCACCACCTCCATCTCGGCCGCCTCTGCCTCCAGCGCTGCCGTGGTCTCTCAATTGGCCTGGAAAATGCCTCCCTTGCCCCCATTGCTCTAGCCACCCCAGGCTCCCGGCAGAGCCTGGGGTGGCTGGAGCAACGGGGGCAAGGGAGGCATCATGACCGATTAAACCGATCTCCTCCTCCACCTCCACCTCACCCTCTCCTCCCTCACCATCGCCGCCGCCACCAACATAGCCGCCACCTCCAACATAGCCGCAATCTTCTCCACCGCCTCTAGTGCCACCACCTCCATCTCGGCCGTCTCTGCCTCCACCGCGCCACCGCGGTCTCTCAATTGGCCTGGACAATGCCTCCCTTGCCCCCGTTGCTCCAGCCACCCCAGGCTCTGCCGGGAGCCTAAGGTGGCTGGAGCAACGGGGGCAAGGGAGGCATCATGACCGATTAAACCGGTCTCCTCCTCCACCTCGCCCTCTCCCTCACCATCGCTGCCATCACCAACATAGCCGCCACCTCCAACATAGCCGCAATCTTCTCCACCGCCACCTCCAACATAGCCGTCGGCTCTCAATTTAACAGAAAAAGAAAAGCAGAGAGAACAGTACCTCTTTTCATCACAGATGAGTTCGCCCGTTCGCCCGCCTGCTGTGCTGCTAAGTTGAGAGTACCCTAAAATATGTGTACCATATATGTGTGTGTGTGGCCTAAAATATATATAGCCTAAAGATAGATACATACATATACACACATATATACGGCTAAAAATGTATTAAACTATAGATAGACACACACACACACATACACACACACATTTTTCAATGGTTCAATATGTGTGGCATACTTTTTTAAAACTTTTCTATTATTTCTGTTATTGAAATTGTGTGTGTGTGTGTGTGTGAGAGAGAGAGAGAGAGAGAGAGAGAGAGAGAGAGAGAGAGAGAGAGAGAGAGAGAATATGTGATGCACAACAAAGAGAAAACTCATGCTCTTTTAAAACTTTTTTAGACATTTAGGCTCAAAAGAGAAAGAGAATATAGTTTAGTCTAGGTATTTATATATTGATGTATATATATATTTTAGTCTAGGTATTTATTAGGTTACACACACACACACATATTAAGCTATATGTACTTTAATAAATGTGTGTGTGTGTGTGTAGCCTAATAGATATATAGTCTAATATATCTATATATCCTAAAATAGATAAAAGGCTAGTCTCTGTGTAAACACACACACACACACATACTAAAATATATATATCCTAATAGATTCTTAGCCTAAAATATATACAATATAATATATAAATATAGACATGTGTGTGTGTGTGTATTTACAAAGAGACTAGCCTTTTATAAAAATAATACTTACCAATAAATGTATATATTTGTATATTTTTTAATATATTTGTAGATACATATATATTTGTATATTTTTTATTAAAAAACTTTATCGTGACCATTCTCAATCGTGATTGCTCCACCTTGTTTTATCATTTCAACCGCCTTCATTCTCAATCGTGATTGCTCCACCTTGTATTATCATTTCAACCGCCTTCATTCTCAATCGTGATTGCTTCACCTAGATACCTGATCTTCTATTTTTGTTTCATAAAGTCCCACCTGTTCCTTTGTTTTTATGTTTTCATTTCACATTTTCGTCTCTCCTGTCCTTTTTGCATCTTTGTATTGCCTTCCCTATAGAGCACACTATCACCTTTGAGTGGGAGCTTGATGGCAAAATCTCAAACTTTAATACTTCTCCACCAGACCATGCTTGTCAGTCATGGATATCTACAAGGGTTTCTGCCTTCATCACACGCCCTTTTTGGAGTGAAAGCTACTAGGACCAATGGAAGCCTATAGGAAATCATCGCTCATTATGATATGGAGGGCAATAAAAACTACCTCGTAGATATTACTCGAAGTAAAACATATATGCTACAATGTAGTCCTCTATGTGCTGCTGATAGTCTTGATTCTAGTGCTAATTACATTGCCCAAGATGTCCGACATTTGGAGACTTCAGTGGATAAAGAATTAGGGATACAAAACACCCTTGTTCATATCTTGAGCTCCTCCTCTGAGAGAGTGACTTGAATGGCTCATCAACTGTTTTGCAACCAGGTGAAGGCACGAGCAATCCAAAAGGTTCAAAGCACAATATCTCTGAAGATGAATGTATTGCTTCAGAGAGTATACTTTCAGTTCTTCGTAAGAAGGAGGAACCTTCTCTTCTACGTTCATTGTTGAAAAGTTACTCGAGTCATCCAAGTCCAGGAGGTGCCAAGACATTATGATGGTGATTCTATCCTAGAGTTTCCACCAACATATGGCAAAATAGGAAATATGGATGGAATGGAGCAAAAATATGATGGTCACCTATGGACATGTCGAGTAACATCAAACATGTCTGTAAGTTGTACCGTGCGTATTAGCTATTGTGTTGGTACTTTGGAGTGCCATAGGCTCAGCTGTCCTTTTTACTTGAACAATAAAAGGTATAACAACACCTTCTTTCATGGACATCTGACAAAAAAGATTGCAGTTGGACTTCTCATAGAGGATGAGAAAACTAAAATAGTTTGTCACTTTTGTCGCAAAACTGCACACTCTATGCAAGTGTGTAGATGTGTTGTGTATTACGTAATGCCTCGTGACACAACTATTACAAGAATGATGCTCCACACTGGGCTGCATGAACATCCAGTTCAGCCAGGAACTTTAAGGTCAATGTTGGAGCACGTGAAAATGTTTGTTTCTCAAGTGTTGAAAGCCCAGAGAAGTGCAGGTCCTCGAAAAATACAGATGGATATTGTGAAGGATATGTTGTTTTCCTCTATGATGAATCAAAATGATGAGCTACCTACAAGTATTCGGGATCATGAGCTCTGCAATTTTTTGGAGGAGTTGAGTCCTCTTGTGGAAAACGAGAGGTGAGTATTCATTCTGTAACAACGTAATTATATTTGGATGTATTTTTCTACATTCGGTCCTCTCTTTATTGTGAAATTATGTTTTTTAGGTTTAGACGAATTGTATCCCAAGAGAAAAGAAAATTGATGCCGGCAGGAGAGGGCTTTGATAGCATCCTTCTTATACAGAGAAGATCTCGCTATTCATTTATACAAGGTAGCCATTTCCCAGGACAAGGTGGCCCTGATGACAAATGTTATGTCTTTAAGATGTCTTTGCGAGGACCAGCATTAGGCGTGGACTTGGTGAATCGCATGTAGTGTGATAGTGGAGGTGACTTGTCAAAGTCCTGGGTTTTGTTTGATCACACTCATCGAGTTTTTGGTTGGTCAACAATGGCTTGTCATGTTTACGAGGACCCAAGGTGAGACTACGTACTTCAATTTTTTCCTTTCTTTCATTTACCTTGAATGATAACTGATTGAAAAAAATTCTCTCCAAAATCCTATAGTGTTCAAGAGCTGTTGACAATTGCCACATGCGAAATGAAGGAGGAGGTTACAAAAAGCCAAGTACTATTTTGGGAAATGCTGAAAAGCACAATGGAGCAATGCGGTTATGCACCCGCACACTTTTATAGGTTTATGGTGGCTGATGAAGCAGGGTCAAATTGGTGTGCAGTTAGGACCGTTTTCAATGGGGAGGTCTACACAACATTATGGAGGACAGGGAGCGAACGTGCTTATTCCATTGGAAACAAAGTTTGATGAAGCATGCTAAACAATGCGTGAAGGTAGAAAGTCGACAACACCATATTGACTTGTGTGAAGAATGGAGATTGGCAACCAATAAGGAGTCAGATTTCTTAAAAAGTAAAGAGATTCGTGAGTGGTGGAGAAATGGACATGTTCATGAGGAAAAACTATCAGTACTGGATACATGGATGAGTTGGTGGGAAGTACGAATAGCACATTGGGGCAACCTCATGTCAAGGGTGAGAAATTTTATGGAGAAACGATATGTTGTATGGATGTATTTGCATTGGAGTCAATTTTGTGAATTCATGTATGAAACCTCTTGTGTGCAGGTGGTCTTAAGCTCGGTGGATTTAGCACAAACCCCTCGAACAAACTTATCTAAAAGTGTACATGGGAGTTGGCTTGCTGGTGAAGGATACATGGTGAAGGATACAAGGAAAAGGTTAGCTTGTATGATGCGTGCATTTCAGATATGGCAAACACTTTACTACAAAGTGCAAAGCAATATGAATATCATATGGGGAAGCACAAAGGTGAGGGACCAAGCTTGAGCAAGTTGCTGGACAGGGTGGCAGCAAAGTCAAGACCGACACCACCACAAGTGGCTCGCATGGTCCTCCATGAAACACTAGCTAATGCTCCTATGTATGAGGAATCAAGGCCTCTACATGGAGATAAGGAGACTATTCAACGGAAGAGGGTGACTCACATCGTCCAGGTTATGTCATGCAGAGCAGATATCGTACAAAGAGATCAACCAAGTGGCGGCATTGGATTTCCAAAGAAGCAAAAAAGAGGATTGGTAGTGCTGAGGCCATGACAGCGATAGTCCTTAATGAGAGTGCAATGCAGCCATCCCCCTACTCTATTTTTCATTTGGCACGTGAGAGTGGAGAGGACTATTTTATACACATCAAGGTACAACCTTGGTGTACATGTGTCTTGATTTCATGCAAACAGAATCTAGAGGAAAGTCTTATGTTGCATGTAAGCATATCTATTTTGTCTTCTTGCGAGTTTTGGGATTATATAAGAATGAGGATATGGTAATGCATCAATCGACACTATCACCAGAGGATATGGTAATGCATCAGTCGACACTATCACTAGAGGAAGTGGGAAATATACTATCACATCCTCGAAGCAAGGATGTTTGTGCCTATACTTAAGCTTTAATCAAGCCTCTCATGTTCGTGCCTACTTAAGCTTGTAAGGAAATGTGAAGTCAATCTTTTTATAAGAAAATTTGAACCCAATATTTTTGTCTTGTGCTTTGGGATGGAGTATACTGTCACGTACTCTAAAGTCTTATTGTAGGTAGCTTGTGACGCTATGGTAAAGGAGTTTTACCAACCATATATCTTCTTGTAAGGAAATGTGAACTCAATGTTTTTGTAAGAAAATATAAGCAGGGTATACTTGTTTTTACTTGTGTTGAAATAAATATTGGAAGAAAGGTACATAGATAGGTATGTTTGTGCCTATATTTAAGTTTCTTTGACATAAAATGTGTGTTTATATGTAGGAAGGTTGGTAGGTAGGTATGTAGGTATGTATGTATGCATGCATGTATATATTTGGGAGTATGCATGCATGTATGTATGTATGTATTGTACAAATGTGTGTATGTATGTATGTATATATGTAGGAAGATAGGTAGGTAGGTAGGTAGGTGTGTTTGAGAATATGCATATATATATGTATGTATGTATGTGAATGTATTTATTTCTCCTTCATAAATAGTTTATATAAAAGCTCACCAAAATGTATCATTTTTCTTACAAGCTTGCAAAAAACTATCTTATCTCCAAAAAGCTCGCCAAATAAAGCTCGCAAAAAATCAAACCCTTGTGCATTTAGATGTATGGGGTCCTCCTATGAAGACCATGTCTATGGGAGGCTGCAGGTATTATGTGACATTTATTGATGACCACACAAGGAAAGTGTGGGTATACTTCATGAAGGAGAAGGGTGAGGTGTTCACTCATTTTCAGAATTTCAAAGTTATGGTTGAAATGGTTGAAAAGCAAATAGGGAAATATGTAAAGTGCCTAAGGTCACATGGAAGGGGAGAGTACTTCTCTAATGAGTTCTCTGAATTTCTGAGCGAAAAAACAGGCACATTGCTGAGATTGCGCGAGCATTGATGGGAAAGAAGAATATGCTGCATAGCTATTGGGCTGAGGCTGTTTCTACAGTAGTTTACATCATGAACAAACTACAGCCATACATGATGTAACTCCAGAGGAGAGGTTTACTGGCAGAAAACCTGAGTTGTCTCATCTAAAAGTCTTTGGATGCATTGCATATGTGCATGTGCCAGATGATCTGAGAACTAAGTGTTGTGAGTGGAAATGTGGTTGCACAGAATACAAGTGTTGTGAGTGGAAATGTGGTTGCACAGAATACAAGTCAGCAATCACAGTCTTTGAGTGGACCAGGAGAGTCCTCATCTAGTGGTTCAGTTGATAGACCATGGAGTGGCAGGTTGCATCATCATATCAGTCCTGCAAATGTGATTAGTACATCACATAAAGGCAAAGAGAAAGTGGTTGAGCCCCTTAGTATGCCTGACATTTCTGCAGGGCATTCTCATGTTGATGGAGAGTCTAGAGGCTCAAAGATGAGCCTTGATGAGGATCTTGGGATACCAGCTATGAGAACACCTAGTGTAAAAAAGGCTATGGAAGCCATGAATGCAAAGTTGCCAAGATCTGGGAGAGTGAAGAATCCTATGCTGCAGAGGTTTACCTATGATGGTTATGTGGCACATCACTATGCATACATGGCAAAAGTTGTGCAAGTTGTAGAGCCCACATGCATTGATGAGGCTATTGGAAATGTGTGTTGGGAGAAAGCTATGGATGAGGAGATGGATGCACTATATGGAAATGAGACTTGGGATTTAGTGCAGGCAAGAAAGCCATTGGATGCAAGTGGGTGTACAAAGTAAAACATAATAGTGATGGAAGCATAAGTAGGTACAAGGCTAGATTGGTAGCCAAAGGATATGCACAGACATATGGCATTGATTATGAGGAAACTTTCAGCCCAGTTGCCAAGATGGCAACAGCGAGAGTTGTGATAGCAGTGGCTGCGTCGTCAATGCAATGGTCTTTACATCAAATGGATGTAAAGAATGCATTCTTGCATGGAAATTTGCAGGAAGAGATGTATATGTTGCAGCCACCTGGGGGGTTATGAGGATGTGAGTCACCCCGAGCATGTTTGCAGGTTGAAGAAAGCCTTGTATGGCTTAAAACAAGCACCAAGAGCATGGTTTGACAAGATTTTTGAATATCTTGTCACTATTGGCTTTCATGTAGCCAATGCAGATTTCTCGTTGTATGTGAGACACACAGTGAGGGGTTGTGCTTGTTTTCATCTATGTAGATGACCTGATCATTACGAGAGACCATGATGAAGAGATCTTCTGTAAGGTTCCCCCCTTCCAAAAATAGGGAAAATACTTAAGATAGTCCACTAAGTCTTATCTTGGAGAAAATTTCCTACTCATCGACACCTTGACCATGCAGAGATTCAAGGATACAATTCATAGGTAAGACCTAGTTCTATCTCACAGGGGGAGCATGGTCTTCTAAAAATCAAATCACCCATAGGATAATTGATCATAAATTGGGCAACTACTACAAGACTTGATTTCTAGAGGTAACGCTTTTTTCCTCATCCATGCAAGGCACAGCCACCACTGGCCTAGTCTTCTAGAATAGAATTTCTCGAGAACCTATCTATCTAGCATAAGACTTTCACTTAATATGTTGGAAAGCTACCCGACTAATCGGGTCCACCCATCCATAGGATGGTGCCATCGGGGCATTCCATCCTCCCACTTTCCACCCTACTCACGCGTCAATTTGCTTTCTAATTAATCCTACCACACTGTTTGACATAAATAAACATGTTTCTTAATTAAGATCCTTTTCACAAGGTTTATTAAAATAGCCTTTTTCCACAGTACAATAATGGTAAAGACAAGATTTATAAAAAAAGTTTATACATGAATCAATTCCATACAAGCCAAACCGGCTTTCTTATTCTTTTCCTTTATTCTGCCGATGATCTAGAATTTGGCTTTCCAGCCTCTACATGCTGGGAAAAACCATGTGCGACCAAACACCTCATCGTCGGCCCTAGCGAGGACTCAAGCCGGCCTGTTGCCCTCTCAGGCTCCATCGCTCGATCCTCCCGCCCCTCAGAGGGATGTCTGCACACTAGGGTGGGCTAATTCACTGCACTAGCCTGGGCCCTCAGAACTAGGCAGCATCACAATCACTCGCCTCAATCGGAAAATCTCATTCTCCCAATGGTATGAGGGATACCATGGGCCAACTCCGGGCCTTACTAACGTCTCCGTCGTCTGGCTACACAAGCATAAGAACGGGGCAGCATCAAGGCGGGGAGAAGTTGTACATGTATCTTAATTTAACCAAGATAACAATCCATTTACTCACTAAACCATAGGACTAGGATCCATGTCACCTTCTTAAGAAAACAATCCTTTTCACAAAGATTTTAGCATTTCAACTTGAGATTGCGATAAGACATTCTCTATTAAGGCATATGCTATTGTTTAAAAGAATACAAACTTTAAATAGTAAATCAATTAAATAGATCACTATTAATAATTAATAGAGAAGCGAGGGCCATACCTCAACCCCTAAGAATGATATGTAATTGAAAAACAAAATATGTATATACCTTATAGAAATTTGTCGTTTATCGTTGTCTTTGCTCGTTAACAAGAGCCTTAGAACTTGACATATGAGAATAGAGTCTTCTAATACCTTGTCTTACAATTGAAATCATCCAATCATTTCCAAGCTTTATCTCCTCTTACTCGTACTGTGACTCTTCTCTCTTTCTAAGGTCTATGGCAAAATAGCCTTCTCTTACAAGGCTACGGCATACTATTCTTTCTCTAGAAGAGAAGCTATGGAGTTTTGGTCTCTTCCTCCGAAAGACCATAGCAATCTAAGCTTCTTTTCTAAGATATTAGATAAGAATGAAGGGATATATACATCTCAAGCTCTAGGATTACCTTGAGGCTACTTGCTGCCTTCTTATAGTTTTTCCTGTGTAGAGACCCTAACAGAATCAGCAAATTGTTTCGGCCATCACTCTCTAATAAAAACTCAGAATATAGTCATATAACCAGTCAAAAGAACCGGAAGGCATCTAGTCTACAAGGAAGCGTAGGTAGAATAGGCAAAAACGTCTGTATATAGCCACAAACACGCCATCTTTAGAAACGCATAGTTTTTCCACATTTTTAGTATGCATGGACTCTAAATATGTAAAAGTACTCTAAATATGACCTCTTATCACCTAAATTCAATTTTCTATGTTTGGAGACACTTATCTCTTAATAAAACTATTCTTGTCTTCTTATTTCTTTTAGGATTTTTGGAGCTAATATTTTTATTCTAACACTTTCCTAATGTTTCTAGCCTTATTGTCTCACTCTTCTCTAAGTACACTCTCTTTCCTTATTGAAATCTATATTAAAAGAGACACATACATACATGGCTTGGGAGGGACCTTACAATCTCCCCCACTTAAAAGATTCGAGATGTCCTCATCTCGCGAGCTGGGGTAGTATCTAAGTAAATCCTCCTATCTCTTTCAAAGTGGTGTCCCCACTAGGTAGAAATCTTCTTTTATCTAAACATTATTCCGAGTCTCTTATTTCATGTGTTTGGCTTGTTTTGTTGTGCCTCCAAAAGTTCTATTATTCTAAAGATAACTGGCCTTATTATCCTAATTTCATGCATACATATACCTCTCATATGATATGAACCTTCGAATTCCTTATTCTATACCCCCATGTAATATGGTACTTAACAAATTATCATGGAAAAACGTAAGGGAATCAATCCTTTATGCAATTTATCCTATGATAGCGATTTCATAATCTTAGTATCGTCTTGTAGAATACCTCTATTCATCATGCACATTACTTCACATGAATCTTGCACCAATCCTCTTCTATTTACTCATAGAAATACTTGTTGAATTCGGTTATCTTTAACCCAGCTATCCCTATTTCTTGACCTAATTTTTGCTCTAGCTCATGATTCCTTGTAGCCAAGGGTGGGCTTGACGTTCCTCTTGAATTAGGGGACCTCTTCTTGATTAACATAGAAGGACTCATGTCCTTGTAGCCAAGGGTGGGCTTGACGTTCCTCTTGAATTAGGGAACCTCTTCTTGATTAACATAGAAAGTGTCGAGAAGGACTCATGTCCTTCTCGACACTTTCTATATAAAAAAACTTTATCACAGTCTGTGGCTATAATTATGGCTTCTGAAATAGAGGATGGTTTCACATTCTTGATGAGGTTATTCAAAGGTAGATTAAGCTTCCAAATGAATCGATGGAGAAGAGTTACCTCATCCATCTCTAGAGCAAATCGAAGAAGTTTAACAAAAGTTTGGTGGTATTCTTTTAGGGTCTTCCCTTCTTGGGTTAGCTCCAAAAATTCATTCTTTTTATCCTCTCAAAATCCTAGAGGACAAAACCTTTCACGAAGGTGTACTTTCGTGGCATCTCATAATTGATTCTAGCTCTAGTGGGTTAGATTGACAACAGTGCTTCCAACTAATTTGGCATTTCTTATGATTTTTAGACGAGCAAGGGTGAACTTGCTTCTTTCATTGTATCCATGAAAAGCTCAAAACTATCAAATACTTATCATAGCACCACATCTAAAGGCACTCTGGAAAAATATATGTGGGATCTTCATTTTTTTGAGAATTACACATCTGGTGCCTTGGGATTCACACATCCAAAGATTATCAGGATTGACACATCTAAGATGATTAGTTTTCTAAAAATTACACATCTAGTATCTTGGGATTAACACATCTAAGAGCATGATCCTCTAGGAATTACACATCCGAGACCCATGTTGTCTGAGATGGGTTTAAAATCTTGGATGATTGTCTTAGTGTAAAGCATCCAATGGATGTCATTCACACGTCAACTATTCAAACCTTAATGGAGTTATAATCTTAATAATTTATAATATGCGAACTAATGAGATATATCCTGAAAATTTCTCTAAAAAAAGTTTTGATCTATCCTTCTATTCAGTCTCTCACTAGTTTCTTAATTTGATCACCCTATGTTTTTCCTCACAAAAGGTTTTCTCCCCAATCTAATTTCTCAAATTTATTGTACAAATATCTTGCGTGTGCACCCCCAAGATACAAGCACAATTTCGTAGGATGATTGTCTCAACATGTGAGGATATTCAAATCACTTCTATGGCCAGCACAGATGATTGATTCATCCTTATATGATAAACAATCACTTGTTTTAATCCCTTTGATAGCTAACCTTTGAAAAACAAATCCTAGGAACTAAGATCGGCTCTGATACCACTTGTAAGGTTCCCCCCTTCCAAAAATAGAGAAAACACTTAAGATAGTCCACTAAGTCTTATCTTGGAGAAACTTTCCTACTCATCGACACCTTGACCATGTAGAGATTCAAGGATACAATTCATAGATAAGACCTAGTTCTATCCCGCAGGGGGAGAGTGGTCTTCTAAAAATCAAATCACCCATAGGGTAATTGATCATAAATTGGGCAACTACAAGACTTGATTTCTACAGGCAATGCTTTTTTCCTTATCCATGCAAGGCACAGCCCGCTGGCCTAGTCTTCTAGAATAGAATTGCCCGAGAACCTATCTATCTAGCGTAGGGCTTTCACTTAATATGTTGGCAAGCTACCTGACTAATCGAACCACCCGTTCGTAGGATGGTGCCATCGGGGCATTCCATCCTCCCACTTTCTACCCTACTCATGCGTCAATTTGTTTTCTAATTAATCCTACCACATTGTTTGACATAAATAAACATGTTCCTTAATTAAGGCCCTTTTCACAAGGTTTAATAAAACACCTTTTTCCACAGTACAATAATGCCAAAGACAAGATTTATAAAAAAAGTTTATACATGAATCAATTCCATACAAGCCAAACCGGCTTTCTTATTCTTTTCCTTTATTCTGCCGATGATCTAGAATTCGGCCTTCCAGCCTTTACATGCTGGGCAAAACCCTACGGAACCATACACCTCATCGTCGGCCGCTAGCGAGGACTCAAGCCAGCCTGTCACCCTCTCAGGCTCCATCGCTCGATCCTCTCGCCCCTCAAAGGGATGTCTGCACACTAGGGTGGGCTAATTCACTACACTATCCTGGGCCCTCAGAACTAGGCAGCATCACAATCACTCGCCTCAATCGGCAAACCTCATTCTCCCAGTGGTATGAGGGATACCATGGGCCAACTCCGGGCCTTACTAACGTCTCCGCCGTCTGGCTACACAAGCACAAGAACGGGGCAGCATCAAGGCAGGGAGAAGTTATACCTGTACCACCTTAATTTAACCAAGATAACAATCCATTTACTCACTAAACCATAGGACTAGGATCCATGTCACCTTCTTAAGAAAACAATCCTTTTCACAAAGATTTTAGTATGGATGTGGAGATGGATGTGTATGTATGAATGTGGATATGGGATGTGGATGTATAAATGAGGATGTGAAAATGGATGTATGCATGTAGATGTGGATGTATGGATGTGAATGTGAATGTGTATGTGAATTAATGTGTCGTCGATATGAGAAAATGGATGAGAATGAGTACACATTCAACGGAATGTGGAATAAGTAATGTGGACTAAGGAGGGATAATGTGTAAAGACGAGAGTTCGATTTTGAAACTGTATTTTGTGACTGTTTGTAAATGACTGTTTTATGTCAAGAATGCTGGGGAAGCATTTTGACCGTCATTGTGGATTAAGGTCATGAAGACCTAACTGTTAAAGTTGCAACTGCTGACGGAGAGTCAATGGAGGACGTCTCGCGTAGCAAGGTCGATCGAGGTCTTGACCAGCCTCGGTTCGATTTAAATGGTGAGCTTCCGGTACGGTGGATGAGGGACCAAGGAAGCGGCCTATGAGTGAAGCGCTAGGTCACCTGTGAAGGATCCTAGAGGGTGCTGACCATACGGTGCTCGGGCTCTCGGTTGCCAAAGATACCCACACGTGCGTCGTGGAAGATATTGGAACAAGGAGTAAGAGTTGTTTTCTTAAACCGGGCATGGATCTGGTTGATTGACCTTGCTGGTCCTCAACGGCGGATGAGTCCATGGCTCTTTTATATGGATCTGTGGGTTGATCTTGCTGATCTTCCACAGAGATTCCATTCTATTATATGAATATATTGCCGGTTACTATGAGCTAGGAACTATGGAAAAGGCCCCTGAGTGAACAGGTGGTGAGCGTTCTGGTTGCCAATGATGCCATAAGTATACCGATGAATGAATGACTGGAAATAAGGATTCAACCAGAGACTTTGAGGATTGTCATCAGTGACATAATGGTTTCATTAAAGGATTGTTTTAAAGTTAGCTGATGCTAAGAAAAAGGCAATTTTATATTGGGTGTGTAAGTGGTGTGACTAGTTTTATGTTTGCATGAACTTCCGGCTAGGGGGCCTTGGAACTCTTTTCCTTGGTACCCGGGACAAAACCTAACCAAATTCTTAATTGGATCCCATCACTACAGTGGCTGGGCGGTTGGATAACCCATGGGACTGGATGGGGTTAGGCTGGACTGATGGATCCGTAAATCGAGATTTAATTTCTATTATTACGATAGATGAAGTAAATCCCGGATAGTAATTGTTCTATGGATAGGAATCAACGGCTGTGCCTCTTGATGGGGAAAAAAGCGTTGATCCAAATGATCCAAGTGCAAGTTTCTTCCTTGATCTAACCAAGTACCGTTAGAGGTGCAGTCGGATCAGTTTGATCAGTAATGATCTTGACTACGTTAGAGTAAAGAGTTATCCTGGTGGAATCGCCCGTGCTTTCCGGGTAAAGGAAGTTTTTCCAGTTTCGGTTTTGGACGAACCGACGGATTAGTCTCTTGTCCGGATATCCGTGGGCGAGGCCCCGAGTGTGAGATCCCTACCCGCGCACGATGTGCTACTTCCACTGCTAGTACCCCGAATCCGTTGCGCGGTGGAGATCTGGGATCTCACAGTTGGTATCAGAGCCAAATTGAAAGCTAATAAGGATAATTAAATTCTTATCTAAAATTGGTAAGAAGAATTCAGAAACAGCATTTTCATAATGTATTTTCATTCCGTAAGCTTCTTTAATGAAGAAATTTTAATCAAAGAAATTGTTTTTATAGATGGCAGTTCTCCATTTATCTGGTATTTCCGACCTCACCCAGTCTCAAGATATGATTGCATTTGCCTTCGAGCATCTCATCTCTTCCGCTTCAACATGAACAAGCCGAGCAAGACTCGCACGCCATTTCGAGGAATTATATTTTCCTAACCTAGTGGAGAGACAACAGCATAAGTGGTTTGCAGGACTATATATCCACGCATCTTGCAACCGGCGTGCAATGCTGAGGCAGAACCTCTCATTGGCCATGATTTTGATAAAGCTGAAAATGACGCGTGGTGTCATTCTATATCTTTCAACGCCTCAAAATTTCAGACTTGCTTGCCGAGTTTATAGACTCTTTAGTCGATTTATCCCTAAGGAGAAAATAATAGCTCCCTTCGCAATTAGAGAAATTATGTAACAGGGCATGACTATGGCCCAGTACGGTCCTCTTATATGTCTTCCGAGGAGATTTTGAACTCAGAGCCGAGTTGCTCTATGTACTTATTGCAACTTGTATATAAATATACAAATGTTTTTTTTAAGTGATTGTTTACGGACGATCGGATAAAGAAAAATCTGTTTATCAGATTTATGTCATAGATCTCCAATAAGATCAACTGAGGAGCCAATTATGTCAAAAGTTATCAAGACGCACAAAAAGGTTGTAATTGCTTGATATAATACAAATTGTTAATTCAAATTGAAATTCGTAAATTAGTAATTGGGTCTTCAATTGGAAGTACCGCAATTGTATGGAACCCTGACTTGCTTGAGGCCTAGACATGATGGTATTTACCTTATAGTTTCGAGTTTCATGACTATCTATATATACCGAGGGTATAACTGCAGCTCTTTACCGGCAGTATATACGAGTAAATCTAAGACTTGAAATTATAAGCATTAATGCTATCCAGTTGATGAATTCGAATGTGGTTGATATGATTTTTAATTCTGTTTGGGAACTGATGAATTGATTGGGATTCTGATTGAAAAATGATGATTTTTGAAATTTAGTTGAAATATAATAACCTGAGCAAAACCACAATGTGGATGATTGGGACAAGTCCCTGTAATGATAAATGATGAAAATGATTCAGCAAATCACTATGAGATTAGTGGATTGTGCTGTCAAATTGCTACTGTTAATACTCGAGACAGTAGATCAAGTTAAGGGATGACAAATTGAGAACTTGCTTAACTTAAATTCCCGTGGAGGAATGTTTAGAAGGAAATTTTTCGGTCTAATGGACCATTATCGTGTTAAAGATATGAATGATATGATCTGAATGAATTGTTATTTAATGATGAGTTCTATATAAGGGATATTTATCCCCATATTCTGTTGGGTTGACCGGAATATAAGGAACCCCAGAATAAATTGGATCTTAAGCAAAAGAGTTGTCCTCTACTTGCGAGATGAGGACATCTTGCACCTTTTAAGTGGGGTAGAATGTAAGATTCCTCCCCCAGCCTTAGAGGTATACAGGAGTAAGAATCTTCCTTTCTGATCTTATAATTATTCTCTCTCTAAAATAAAAGAGAGATTCTGTTTAAAAAGGGAAGACACTTTCCCCAGAATACCTTCTCAGGAGCCCTCTTGTTTTAAGGATTCAGAACGATGAGTTCAGAAGTGAGAACCGATATTTTGGATGCCAAGGTTTGTCATCAGTTAAAAGACTGCCCGACTCCTACCATGGAAAGGGCACAAGGAAGTCTAGAACCCAAATTCAGAGACCAATTCCTTCATACCAATCTAATCAGGGTCCGTCTCGGACAAGATTGCTTAACTCCATTAACTAGGTCCGACCCATTGATTAGGGTCGAGATGACCAGTCAAATGCTTGGCGACTTAGAGCATCAGATGCAAGCAATTCATAAAGATATAAACGCTGCCTAGGATTGACAGAGACAATATACGGATAAGAAGAGGACAGTCAGAGAAATCAAAGAAGCAGTTATAGTCTTCAATTGAATATGGACCAAAAGAATTTCTTTATCTCTAGGGGAGTATAAGTAGTTATCCCCCAAATATTGTGGACCAAAAGAAGTAAGTGACTTAACCTATGAACTTCTTTTATCTCCTCATCTCAAAGTTTTTAACGCCTTCTATAGAAATATGTGCCAAACCCAAATCATGGAAAGACGGTAAAACTTCAATGGCAAGATACCGTTGGCTTCTAGGTTACGCTAACTCCTTCCTTTATATAAGTCGTAACTTTTACTTATCGCTCACAGTAATCTTACTCCATCGATCTCCTTCTTCTTAATCTCCTTCATGGCTTGGCAACAGGAATTAGTTTTATCCATGATGATTTCTCACCTTCAAGACGCAAGAGAGTCTGTGAAGAAAGATTTTATAGAACAGTATGAGCGCTCACTTTTCCCTCACTTGGGAACTTCTGTAGCACAGACAAAATGGCGGACCTATCAAGACATAACTAGGGTAACACCCTGGGGTCAGCAGCACTTTCGTAACAATGTCCGCTTGGCCATGGTTATTGAAGCTTTGGGTTTGGGTCCCCGATACTACTGTGTCATGAGATCAAGACATCTTGGGTTTTTTGAGCGGGTCTTCTTACTGGCGTGTTTTCTTCCTCATCAAAAGATATGCCTTTACCCCATTTTTGGTTTGCCTCTCAGAGGTCCTTTTGTTAGAACACCTCATACCACTGAGATAGGCGTGGCAATAACCAACAGAATCATTCCCATAGATGAGTTACCTTATACGTGCGCAGCTTGTGAGTGCTGCTTTGTTATCATATGATGGACGGGCTTATGGAAGTGTAAAGAGTTCTTTTATCTTTATTGTATATGTTCCAAGAATGAATAAAGTTTAAATCTTGTTCTTGTCTTGACCCTTACTCTCTTTGAGACTTTTTTAATTGGTGATTAATCTTAATTAAAAAAATTTCTCTCAGTCTCATACTTGTGCATCTTGTGAAATTACCCCCAGTTTGCGAGATGAGGGCATATCGCGTTTTTCAAGTGGGAGAGAATGTAAGATTTCCCTGTAATCAATCCCTCTTCAGAAATATAAAAGACTTGTTTCTAACTGTTTTAACCTAGAGAGAGAAAATATTCTAGAGAGAGAATATTCAAATTTTTAATATTTTTGGATAGAAAATTATCTCATCTTATTAAAATAAGTTCCCCTGAAACAGAAATTCAAAAAGAACTTTCCAATGTGCAATTGGAATTAATTGGAAATGGGTATAAAGGACCTTAGCCTAAGGGTCTAGATTTTCAGAAATTTTTGGATTATGGTCCAATTAAGGTTCCTATGGGCCAATAGCATCAATCCATGTGTAGGGAGGAGATAAATCCAATTTGTAAAAGAAGATACCCAAAAATGAGTAAATGCTCACATAAGATGAAGAGTTGAAAATGTACAAGGTTTATTAGTAAAAAACTATGAGCAATATTAAAAATATGAGATATTTTGGGTATCCAAAAATGAGTAAATGCTCACATAAGATGAAGAGTTGAAAATGTACGAGGTTTATTAGTAAAAAAACTATGAGCAATATTAAAATGATTCCATTATGACACATATGTAAGGAAGGGGAGTTCTTTAAAGGAGGTGCATATTTCACATAAGATGAAGAGTTGAAAATGTACAAGGTTTATTAGTAAAAAAACTATGAGCAATATTAAAATGATTCCATTATGACACATATGTAAGGAAGGGGAGTTCTTTAAAGGAGGTGCATATTTCACATGCTTGAATGAGTTTTAAACTCATAAAAATTGAGATATTTCATCTCTCCTCTCTCCTCATTCAAGTCTAGTTCCAAAAAGTTAGCTTAACTGACCTAAAAATGGTCAAATATTGAAAAAATTGATTTAGAAAATTCTAGAATCAGTTTGTTTGGTTAGGAGCTCAATTTTTCCTATAAATAGAAGCCTCCCCCTTGTTGAAAAATATATAGTGTTTATGCATCATTACTCTACTCCACCTAAGCCAAGAACTGTGAATTCATTTAATAATTCACTAGTTTTTGGAGCTTCCCTCTTTCTTCAATCCCCATTAGTGGCTCCATCAACATACTTAACCAATTGATTGGTTGGGGGCCTCTACCGTGAACAAAGAATCAAGCAATTTGTAAGGTAATTAGTGAATATTGATCTTTTCTACATTCTAATGGTTTTTATGTAATTTCTCTCTCTCACTCAAGAAATGGTCATACTCATGACCCATTCTCAATCCAAATCAAGCTTTTCATAAAGCTTTTCCTTAACCCAAGATTAAACTATGCTTGAGGCCAAATTAATGGCTTTTTTCTATGCTTTTAGTTTATGTATATTGATGATTCAATCCATTATGGATTAATGATCCAATTAGAGATCATTTTAATTATTTCCCTAATGATAAGCTTTATCCCTTAGAAAAATTGAGATTTATCAGTCATAGCAGCGGAGCTATGGCAAAATTTTTATAAAAATTATGTATAAAATAATTTCATTCAAAGCATAAAAAGAGGACTTCCTACCATATTATAGGAATTATCATCCTAGATTAATTGAAAGAATTTCATTATAATCATGGAGAAATTGAATTTTAATATCATGCATAAAGGATAAGTTTTTATATCAAAAGTGTTATTTTTACCATTTTTATTTCATGCATAGAAGTATTCATAATGGATAAATTTTTATATCAAAAGTGTTACTTTTATCATTTTTAATTTTCTTGCATAGAAGTATGCATAAAGGATAATTTTTTTTTATATCAAAAGTGTTACTTTTATCATTTTTAATTTTCATGCATAGAAGTATGCATAAAGGATATTTTTTTTTATATCAAAAGTGTTACTTTTATCATTTTTAATTTTCATGCATAGAAGTATGCATAAAGGAAAATTTTTATATCAAAAGTGTTACTTTTATCATTTTTAATTTTCATGCATAGAAGTATGCATAAAGGAAAATTTTTATATCAAAAGTGTTACTTTTATCATTTTTAATTTTCATGCATAGAAGTATGCATAAAGGATAATTTTTATATCAAAAGTGTTACTTTTATCATTTTTAATTTTCATGCATAGAAGTATGCATAAAGGATAATTTTTTTAATATCAAAAGTGTTACTTTTATCATTTTTAATTTTCATGCATAGAAGTATGCATAAAGGAAAATTTTTTATATCAAAAGTGTTACTTTTATCATTTTTAATTTTCATGCATAGAAGTATGCATAAAGGATAATTTTTTTTATCAAAAGTGTTACTTTTATCATATTGGAATTCATGCATAGAAGTATGCATAAAAGTTGATTATTTTATTATAAAAGTGTTACTTTTATCATATTTGGATTTCATGCATAGAGGTATGCATAAAAGTTGATTATTTTATTATAAAAGTGTTACTTTTATCATATTTGGATTTCATGCATAGAGGTATGCATAAAAGTTGATTATTTTATTATAAAAGTGTTACTTTTATCATAATTGGATTTCATGCATAGAGGTATGCATAAAAGTTGATTATTTTATTATAAAAGTGTTACTTTTATCATAATTGGATTTCATGCATAGATGTATGCATAAAAGATATTCTTTTATACTAAAAGTGTGATTTTCATCATAAATGGATTTTATGCATAACTTAGATGCATGAGAGAAATTCTTTTATTCTAAAAGTGTAATTCCTACCAAATTGAATTTATGCATAAGAAGATGCACAAAAGATTGATTTTTATTTCGAAGGTGTTAGTCTCCTTAAATGGAATTTATGCATAAATAAATGTGTAGAGAAATCTTAGATCAAATATAAGAATTCTCTTGTATTCTATAAAAAGATATGAAATGTGATAAGAGGTGATAAGAGGTGTATGAGATGTGATAAGATGTGATAAGATGCGTATGGGAAGTGATAGGATGTGATAAGAGGTGTATGAGATGTGAAAAGATGTGATAAGATGTGTATGAGATGTGATAAGATATGATAAGAGGTGTATGAGATGTGATAGAATGTGTTAAGATGAGTTAGGATGTGTTAAGATGTATATGGGATGTGTTAGGATGAGAATGGATGTAATCTGGTTGTATGAATGTGATGTAGATGTATACATGTAGATGTGTATGTATGAATGTAGATATGGATGTGTATCTATGTATGTGAATGTGGATGTATGAATATGAATGTGGATGTGTGGATGTGGAAATGGAAGTGTGGATGTATGAATGTGGATGTGGATGTATGCATGTAGATGTGTATGTATGTATGTGGATGTAGATGTGGATGTATAGATGTGAATGAGAATGTGGATGTATGAATGTGAATGTGGATGTGGATGTGGATGTATGGATGTGGAGATGGATGTGTATGTATGAATGTGGATATGGGATGTGGATGTATAAATGAGGATGTATAAATGAGGATGTGAAAATGGATGTATGCATGTAGATGTGGATGTATGGATGTGAATGTGAATGTGTATGTGAATTAATGTGTCGTCGATATGAGGAAATGGATGAGAATGAGTACACATTCAACGGAATGTGGAATAAGTAATGTGGACTAAGGAGGGATAATGTGTAAAGACGAGAGTTCGATTTTGAAACTGTATTTTGTGACTGTTTGTAAATGACTGTTTTATGTCAAGAATGCTGGGGAAGCATTTTGACCGTCATTGTGGATTAAGGTCATGAAGACCTAACTGTTGAAGTTGCAACTGCTGACGGAGAGTCAATGGAGGACGTCTCGCGTAGCAAGGTCGATCGAGGTCTTGACCAGCCTCGGTTCGATTTAAATGGTGAGCTTCCGGTACGGTGGATGAGGGACCAAGGAAGCGGCCTATGAGTGAAGCGCTAGGTCACCTGCGAAGGATCCTAGAGGGTGCTGACCATACGGTGCTCGGGCTCTGGGTCGCCGAAGATACCCACACGTGCGTCGTGGAAGATATTGGAACAAGGAGTAAGAGTTGTTTTCTGAAACCGGGCATGGATCTGGTTGATTGACCTTGCTGGTCCTCAACGGCGGATGAGTCCATGGCTCTTTTATATGGATCTGTGGGTTGATCTTGCTGATCTTCCACAGAGATTCCATTCTATTATATGAATATATTGCCGGTTACTATGAGCTAGGAACTATGGAAAAGGCCCCTGAGTGAACAGGTGGTGAGCGTTCTGGTTGCCAATGATGCCATAAGTATACCGATGAATGAATGACTGGAAAAAAGGATTCAACCAGAGACTTTGAGGATTGTCATCAGTGACATAATGGTTTCATTAAAGGATTGTTTTAAAGTTAGCTGATGCTAAGAAAAAGGCAATTTCATATTGGGTGTGTAAGTGGTGTGACTAGTTTTATGTTTGCATGAACTTCCGGCTAGGGGGCCTTGGAACTCTTTTCCTTGGTACCCGGGACAAAACCTAACCAAATTCTTAATTGGATCCCATCACTACAGTGGTTGGGCGGTTGGCTAACCCATGGGACTGGATGGGGTTAGGCTGGACTGATGGATCCGTAAATCGAGATTTAATTTCTATTATTACGATAGATGAAGTAAATCCCCGATAGTAATTGTTCTATGGATAGGAATCAACGGATGTGCCTCTTGATGGGGAAAAAAGCGTTGATCCAAATGATCCAAGTGCAAGTTTCTTCCTTGATCTAACCAAGTACCGTTAGAGGTGCAGTCGGATCAGTTTGATCAGTAATGATCTTGACTACGTTAGAGTAAAGAGTTATCCTGGTGGAATCGCCCGTGCTTTCCGGGTAAAGGAAGTTTTTCCGGTTTCGGTTTTGGACGAACCGACGGATTAGTCTGTTGTCCGGATATCCGTGGGCGAGGCCCCGAGTGTGAGATCCCTACCCGCGCACGATGTGCTACTTCCACTGCTAGTACCCCGAATCCGTTGCGCGGTGGAGATCTGGGATCTCACAGTTGGTATCAGAGCCAAATTGAAAGCTAATAAGGATAATTAAATTCTTATCTGAAATTGGTAATAAGAATTCAGAAACAGCATTTTCATAATGTATTTTCATTCCGTAAGCTTCTTTAATGAAGAAATTTTAATCAAAGAAATTGTTTTTATAGATGGCAGTTCTCCATTTATCTGGTATTTCCGACCTCACCCAGTCTCAAGATATGATTGCATTTGCCTTCGAGCATCTCATCTCTTCCGCTTCAACACGAACAAGCCGAGCAAGACTCGCACGCCATTTCGAGGAATTATATTTTCCTAACCTAGTGGAGAGACAACAGCATAAGTGGTTTGCAGGACTATATATCCACACATCTTGCAACCGGCGTGCAATGCTGAGGCAGAACCTCTCATTGGCCATGATTTTGATAAAGCTGAAAATGACGCGTGGTGTCATTCTATATCTTTCAACGCCTCAAAATTTCAGACTTGCTTGCCGAGTTTATAGACTCTTTAGTCGATTTATCCCTAAGGAGAAAATAATAGCTCCCTTCGCAATTAGAGAAATTATGTAACAGGGCATGACTATGGCCCAGTACGGTCCTCTTATATGTCTTCCGAGGAGATTTTGAACTCAGAGCTCAGAGCCGAGTTGCTCTATGTACTTATTGCAACTTGTATATAAATATACAAATGTTTTTTTTAAGTGATTGTTTACGGACGATCGGATAAAGAAAAATCTGTTTATCAGATTTATGTCATAGATCTCCAATAAGATCAACTGAGGAGCCAATTATGTCAAAAGTTATCAAGACGCACAAAAAGGTTGTAATTGCGTGATATAATACAAATTGTTAATTCAAATTGAAATTCGTAAATTAGTAATTGGGTCTTCAATTGGAAGTACCGCAATTGTATGGAACCCTGACTTGCTTGAGGCCTAGACATGATGGTATTTACCTTATAGTTTCGAGTTTCATGACTATCTATATATACCGAGGGTATAACTGCAGCTCTTTACCGGCAGTATATACGAGTAAATCTAAGACTTGAAATTATAAGCATTAATGCTATTCAGTTGATGAATTCAAATGTGGTTGATATGATTGAAAAATGATGATTTTTGAAATTTAGTTGAAATATAATAACCTGAGCAAAACCACAATGTGGATGATTGGGACAAGTCCCTGTAATGATAAATGATGAAAATGATTCAGCAAATCACTATGAGATTAGTGGATTGTGTTGTCAAATTGCTACTGTTAATACTCGAGACAGTAGATCAAGTTAAGGGATGACAAATTGAGAACTTGCTTAACTTAAATTCCCGTGGAGGAATGTTTAGAAGGAAATTTTTTGGTCTAATGGACCATTATCGTGTTAAAGATATGAATGATATGATCTGAATGAATTGTTATTTAATGATGAGTTCTATATAAGGGATATTTATCCCCATATTCTGTTGGGTTGACCGGAATATAAGGAACCCCAGAATAAATTGGATCTTAAGCAAAAGAGTTGTCCTCTACTTGCGAGATGAGGACATCTTGCACCTTTTAAGTGGGGTAGAATGTAAGATTCCTCCCCCAGCCTTAGAGGTATACAGGAGTAAGAATCTTCCTTTCTGATCTTATAATTATTCTCTCTCTAAAATAAAAGAGAGATTCTGTTTAAAAAGGGAAGACACTTTCCCCAGAATACCTTCTCAGGAGCCCTCTTGTTTTAAGGATTCAGAACGATGAGTTCAGAAGTGAGAACCGGTATTTTGGATGCCAAGGTTTTAGTCATCAGTTAAAAGACTACCCGACTCCTACCATGGAAAGGGCACAAGGAAGTCTAGAACCCAAATTCAGAGACCAATTCCTTCATACCAATCTAATCAGGGTCCGTCTCGGACAAGATTGCTTAACTCCATTAACTAGGTCCGACCCATTGATTAGGGTCGAGATGACCAGTCAAATGCTTGGCGACTTAGAGCATCAGATGCAAGCAATTCATAAAGATATAAACGCTGCCTAGGATTGACAGAGACAATATACGGATAAGAAGAGGACAGTCAGAGAAATCAAAGAAGCAGTTATAGTCTTCAATTGAATATGGACCAAAAGAATTTCTTTATCTCTAGGGGAGTATAAGTAGTTATCCCCCAAATATTGTGGACCAAAAGAAGTAAGTGACTTAACCTACGAACTTCTTTTATCTCCTCATCTCAAAGTTTTTAACGCCTTCTATAGAAATATGTGCCAAACCCAAATCATGGAAAGACGGTAAAACTTCAATGGCAAGATACCGTTGGCTTCTAGGTTACGCTAACTCCTTCCTTTATATAAGTCGTAACTTTTACTTATCGCTCACAGTAATCTTACTCCATCGATCTCCTTCTTCTTAATCTCCTTCATGGCTTGGCAACAGGAATTAGTTTTATCCATGATGATTTCTCACCTTCAAGACGCAAGAGAGTCTGTGATATGAGATGTGATAAGATATGATAAGAGGTGTATGAGATGTGATAGAATGTGTTAAGATGAGTTAGGATGTGTTAAGATGTATATGGGATGTGTTAGGATGAGAATGGATGTAATCTGGTTGTATGAATGTGATGTGGATGTATACATGTAGATGTGTATGTATGAATGTGAATGTGGATGTATGAATGTAAATATGGATGTGTATCTATGTATGTGAATGTGGATGTATGAATATGAATGTGGATGTGTGGATGTGGAAATGGAAGTGTGGATGTATGAATGTGGATGTGGATGTATACATGTAGATGTGTATGTATGTATGTGGATGTATAGATGTGAATGGGAATGTGGATGTATGAATGTGAATGTGGATGTGGATGTGGATGTATGGATGTGGAGATGGATGTGTATGTATGAATGTGGATATGGGATGTGGATGTATAAATGAGGATGTGAAAATGGATGTATGCATGTAGATGTGGATGTATGGATGTGAATGTGAATGTGTATGTGAATTAATGTGTTGTCGATATGAGAAAATGGATGAGAATGAGTACACATTGAACGGAATGTGGACTAAGGAGGGATAATGTGTAAAGACGAGAGTTCGATTTTGAAACTGTATTTTGTGACTGTTTGTAAATGACTGTTTTATGTCAAGAATGCTGGGGAAGCATTTTGACCGTCGTTGTGGATTAAGGTCATGAAGACCTAACTGTTGAAGTTGCAACTGCTGACGGAGAGTCAATGGAGGACGTCTCACGTAGCAAGGTCGATCGAGGTCTTGACCAGCCTCGGTTCGATTTAAATGGTGAGCTTCCGGTACGGTGGATGAGGGACCAAGGAAGCGGCCTATGAGTGAAGCGCTAGGTCACCTGCGAAGGATCCTAGAGGGTGCTGACCATACGGTGCTCGGGCTCTGGGTCGCCGAAGATACCCACACGTGCGTCGTGGAAGATATTGGAACAAGGAGTAAGAGTTGTTTTCTTAAACCGGGCATGGATCTGGTTGATTGACCTTGCTGGTCCTCAACGGCGGATGAGTCCATGGCTCTTTTATATGGATCTGTGGGTTGATCTTGCTGATCTTCCACAGAGATTCCATTCTATTATATGAATATATTGCCGGTTACTATGAGCTAGGAACTATGGAAAAGGCCCCTGAGTGAACAGGTGGTGAGCGTTCTGGTTGCCAATGATGCCATAAGTATACCGATGAATGAATGACTGGAAATAAGGATTCAACCAGAGACTTTGAGGATTGTCATCAGTGACATAATGGTTTCATTAAAGGATTGTTTTTAAGTTAGCTGATGCTAAGAAAAAGGCAATTTCATATTGGGTGTGTAAGTGGTGTGACTAGTTTTATGTTTGCATGAACTTCCGGCTAGGGGGCCTTGGAACTCTTTTCCTTGGTACCCGGGAAAAAACCTAACCAAATTCTTAATTGGATCCCATCACTGCAGTGGCTGGGTGGTTGGCTAACCCATGGGAATGGATGGGGTTAGGCTGGACTGATGGATCCGTAAATCGAGATTTAATTTCTATTATTACGATAGATGAAGTAAATCCCGGATAGTAATTGTTCTATGGATAGGAATCAACGGCTGTGCCTCTTGATGGGGAAAAAAGCGTTGATCCAAATGATCCAAGTGCAAGTTTCTTCCTTGATCTAACCAAGTACCATTAGAGGTGCAGTCGGATCAGTTTGATCAGTAATGATCTTGACTACGTTAGAGTAAAGAGTTATCCTGGTGGAATCGCCCGTGCTTACCGGGTAAAGGAAGTTTTTCCGGTTTCGGTTTTGGACAAACCGACGGATTAGTCTCTTGTCCGGATATCCGTGGGCGAGGCCCCGAGTGTGAGATCCCTACCCGCGCACGATGTGCTACTTCCGCTGCTAGTACCCCGAATCCGTTGCATGGTGGAGATCTGGGATCTCACAGTATGGGAGAGGAATGTTTTCATGTAGGAATGTTTTCTTGTAGGAATGTTTTCATGTCATGCTATTTTCTTTTCGCAATGTAGAAGCTAGGCTCCCTATGAGCGATGCTAATTTCTTTTATGTACTGTAGAGCTATACTCCTTATGAGTTAAGCTTTTTCTTTCATGTAATGTTTGGATCAAGGGAGGGCAATATACCATGCCATGATCAAGGGAGGATGTTGGAATATATGATCAGTGTCATGGTCTAAGGTTAAGGCACACAATGAAATGTAAAAGGACCATGTAATATGAAGAGAATCTAGGTGAGTGAAGGGTAAACCCCCACTTGAGATAGGCGAGTTTCAGAAGATGCTCTGGAGGCTATATTCTAGGGAGCCATGTGGGGGGAGATGGCCTTGGATGCCCTTGATGATATGTAAGCAGTGATGTCACTCAACCTTGTACACTTTGGCTATAAAATGATGGCCCTCCTAATGAGAAAAACACGAATTTCTATGCTATGTGAAGCTCCTCATCATGCTGCCATTATGTTCCCTTAATCCTTGATTAAGAGTTAATTATCTTTTTGCTCATGTGACCACCATGGATTATCTTGAACCACCATAGCTCATTTAGCATCCCTTGCTCACATTAAGCTTGCATTATCACTCATTATGCTTTTCCCAACACATACAAAGTTCATGTTACATTTAAGATTTGGCATGTTAGATTTTAAAGAAACATTGTTAAGTTTTGAAGTTTATTTTGGGATTTTTTAGAAAATGCAAAGGAGATGCTGTCCAATTTTTTTACAAATTTGTACATACATACATACATACATACATACATAGTTCATGTTACATTTAAGGTTTGGCATATCAGATTTTAAAGAAACGTTGTTAAGTTTTGATATATACATACCTACATACATATACATATAAATAGATACATATACCTACATACATATACATACACATACATATACATATACATACACATACATATACATACACATACATATACATATACATAGATACATACCTACATACATATACATATGCATATGCATATACACATACATATACATGTACATATACATATACAAAAAGGTCTGAGGATTTCTACCTTTTTATTAAATTATCTTGATCTATTTCTTGAAAAATTTAAGAATTACCAATCTGAGCTTGAAAGAGAGCCCCCAACTCAAGAAGACTCTAGAATACCTTCCCCGTAGCCAACAAACTTGACCCAGTCTCCAGTAGTTGGATCCTCGCGCGTGGCCCCAAAACCATCCACACCACTATCACACGAGTGCCACAATCACACAAAGAGCATACATCTACATCGTCTCAAGTGCAACGTGAGAGGCGAACAAAGAGACGTCTTGACATTATGCATGATGTTCAAGAGGGAGACCCCACAAATGAAGATCAAGAGAGAGACCCTCCAGAGCATCTTCAAGAGGGGGAGGTGTCAGGAAAACATGACATCATGGACATGACTAGTAAGAGTACTTTCCATCGCAAATTTATTTTGAGAAGTGTGTGCTTTTGAAATGCATCTCATTTTTTGTCTTGTTTACTTGCAGGTGAGAGATGTTCTTCACACATATTGCTGGTAGACGTCCACACTCTTTCGGAGGGCTCAGATAGGTAAAAAGAATAATTTCACCATATAATTAGTTTTCCAAGTTATACTTACCAAAACCAAACATCATAAATCTTTTTTGTAGTGTGGAAGAATTCTTGATGAAGATTCCCAAGGCTCTATCTCATAGAGGTGCTCCCTCAGATACAGTGGCTCACCTCGTATGGGCTGACTTTCCTACAGGTTTATAGGTTGTTGATGTAGATACAAATGGGTGTCCGTCATGGAATCAAGTTTCTTCATCATTGATACGTGCCACACTCAGTTTTGTTGGTTTGTTTGTGGTGGCTGATGAGGGTTGGTTTGTGTGTTTGAGTCTAATGGATCAACTTCCTAAAATATATTCCATGGGAAAGAAAGTTGGATTGGTCATGCATCGAACAATGTCTGTTCATGTGGAATTAAGTTATTTGTATGAGAATGGAGAACAGGTAAGTCATAATCTCTCAAATATTTCCCTTTATGTATACATGTTATGTGGTATGGATATCCAAACATAATGTTTTCTAGTTATGGTAGGTGGATACATTGGCGCTTAGTATGTTCTATCGAGTAAATTGCCATGTCCCTATTATTGATCGTGAGGCTGGGCAAAATGTTTCAAAGAAGTTATTCAATGCTCAACGAAATTTCATTTTTGAGAAGAATAAGAAGCATCCATTCCAACGCACGATGGTCTTGGAGCGCTACATTCGAGGTGGTGCAGAAAGATCTCCTATGTTCTTTAGGTGAGATAATTTTCATTCTGTTCATTTTCATAGCTACTTTTTCAAAATACTTAGATGCACGTTTATGATTGCATTTCATTGTAGGTGGCTAGTGGAGACCTTCTCAAGTGAAGGAGATGGTGTCTTGGACGTTTTTGCGGGATGTGGAGGCTTGGGACGTGCATGCCAAGAGTTAAAAAGGCACTATATGGGGATAGAGAATGACATGGAGGTAGCCAAAGCATGTCTGGGAGATTTCTCATTAGGTCAGGATGACACGTAGAAGAATGCTATAATTTGTGGATCAAAAGACTTTGTAACTGAGATTGTCATGGTTTGGAAGTTTAAAGATCGATATATACATTTTTGATCTTTAAAAGATTGTGTTATATATTTAAGTAAGTAAGAAAGTATGTATGTAATGTATGTATATATGTTAGTGCTGCTGCATAGATAGCTCTTGCTTTGTAATCGAGATTTTCATGGTTTGGAACTTTAAAGATCGGTATATATATTTTTTAATTTTAAAGGATTGTTTTTTATATTTAAGTAAGTAAGAAAGTATGTATGTATGTATGTATGTATATATGTTAGTATGTAGGTAGCTCTTGCATGTATGTATGTATATGTATATTTTGTATGTGTATATGTATGAGGTGCATGAATTTAGATAGTATATGTATATATGTAATTATACATATTTAAGTAAGTAAGAAAGTATGTATGTATGTATGTATGTATATATGCTAGTATGTAGTAGCTCTTGCATGTATGTATGTATATGTATATTTTGTATGTGTATATGTATGAGGTGCATGAATTTAGATAGGTATATGTATATGTATATTTTGTATGTTGATCTTTCAAAGCTTGTTATTTATATGTATGTAAGTTCTTGGTCCTTTACAAAGCTCATAGTAAGTTCATGGTCCTTTGCAAAGCTCAGACTCCTTGTTCATTGCTCCAAAAAGCTCGGCAAAAAAAGCTCGCAAAAAAAATCCCCCAATGCACAACATCTAGTGTATTTCTGCTCACATTTCTATCATGTGGAAATACATGCTTTGTTTGCTTTCCAAATTGGCATGCTTCACATATTTTCTGCATACCTTCAACTTTAAACTTTGGCAGCCCTGTCACAATTCCTTTAGTCTACATAGACTTCATTCTTTGCACATTCATATGTCCAATTCTTTTATGCCAAATGTTTGTGTCTGCAATAATTCTTGAACCATTTGCAATCGCAGCACTCACTTCAGGCATGTTTACATTCAATGTAAACATTCTGCCCCACTCTGTTGCATTTTCCAACCAACTTGCACTTCTTTAAAGTCTTCAACATTACAACCGTCAGGGTTAAACCGAACTTGCAAACCCTGCTCAATCATCTGGCCAATTGAAACCAAATTCTTTGTTATGTTCGGAACATGAAGTACATCTGTAAGGTACTTCACTTTGCCATCCTGCATAGACAATGGCACATCTCCAACATGGGCAATTGGATGAGTAGTGTCATTCCCTGTTTTCACAAAACCTGGTCTTTCAAGGTTTTTCATCTCCTTGAACCACTCCCCATGACTTGTCATGTGGTTCGAAGCACCTGAAAATCAATGCACCATACATCATCTTTATGTGCTGCTTCAACATTTTCAGACATGGCATTAATGACAGCTGCATAACAAACAACCTTTCATTATCCTCATTGTTTCTGCTCGAGGAGGCATAGCTGTTTTGCTGCAATTTCCCATTTTACATGTCAGCCCTGCTTCTTATAACAATCTGCCTGCACATGTCCAAGCTTACCACAATAAAAACATCCACGTGTATCATTATACTGCCTTTGCCAATTTCCACAACCTCTTTGACTCCCCCTGCCTCTGAATCGGCCTCTTCCACCTATGTGTTATTGTTGTTGTGAATTCTGGGACTATTGTTGTTGCTGCTTGCTGGCCATAATTCTGATTACCTCTTCGGCCACCTCCTTGACCGCGTCCACAGCCTCCTCTACCTCATCCTCTTCCTAAACTTGTGTAGAAGGCCTGTTGCTCTGAACTGTTTTTGTTTTTGTGAAGATTGTTGGTCTTCACCCAAGCTCTTCTCTTCTATAATCAACAGAGATACCAAATCTATCTCCACAGTATGAAGTTCATTCTTCAACTGTATCTTTCGTGCCTTGGTATTTGTTTCATAGAGTTTTACCAAGGTGTCCCATGCCTCCTTGGGGGACTTGGCATCCTGTATTTGCCCAATTATGGTGTCCTATATACTGATAGAGAGCCAATACATAACTTTTCTGGCTCCTTGGTTCCAATCCTTAAAGTCTTTCACATCTGTAGTAGCAGTCGAATTAATCTTCAGTATCTCCGGTGCCTCTTCATCTCACCTTCTATGTAGTCCCAGTAACCCTTTCCCATCAGGAAATTTGTCAACATGAACCTCCAAGCATGGAAGTTGTTCTTATCAAGATTCTCAGTAACAATCTGGTTTATGCCATCATTTGACATCTTGCCAGACACACAAATTTACCAGAAACAGCACTCTAGTTTGTCTTGCACAAACTGCTGTATTTTCTGTAGCGGTACTGTACTAGACTTAAATGTCACAACCAGCAACCTCAATGTGCATACATACACCCAATGGTAATTGTTGACCTCCTTGCAGCACACACAATGTCTGCACAACCAATCTGTCTTCCTGCAGTTCTTAAAATAGAGTTCTACAGAAAATGGATGACTTACCTACCGTAGTGCTTGAAATCACCTGCTTTCCAAAAAATGGAGGTCCTAACATGCCCGAAACGCGTTTTAGGCCCAAAAAATTTAGTCCGATAGGATAGTATAGTTGCCCTATAGCTTTACTCCCATGAAGAAAGCTCCTCAATCAGAGATTGTTTGCCGGTGGTGCCTCCAATAGAGCTCCCGACACAAGGGTGTAGTCGCCAACACAAATAGGGAAGAGTAGTTGAAGCTCTTACTCTCGTACCACTTCCTGTGCTTCTCTTGCTTCTTACAGCTCAGCCCTTAGTGTGAACCAGGCTCTCTGATACCATGAAAAGATGTAGGGGAGAAGAGAGCTTGAGCTCTTGCACAAGCACACACACTCACAAAACCCTAAAAGAGAACACACAAGGTGAGAGGCTGAAAATCTTCTTCTTCTTCACACAACACTCTCAACACACCATCTACAAAGATAAGAGTACACACAAGGTGAGAGGCTGAAAATCTTCTTCTTCTTCAACACTCAACACACCATCTACAAAGATAAGAGTACACACAATATGAAAAGATAAGAGTACACACAATATGAAAAGGTACTCAACCAAGTACATACTAGGGTTCTCTATAGTGTGAACCCAACTAAATGAGCTGGCGCTATACTTCACTCACCCGACCACCCGCCACCCCCCCTTCTCTCTCTCTCTCTCTCTCGGGTGTGCACCCATCTCACCCGACCACCCGACCACCCGCCAACCCCCTCTTTCACTCACCCGACCACCTGCCACCCCCCTTCTCTCTCTCTTGGGTGTGCACTCCATCTCACCGACCCCTTCTCTCCTCACCCCCCCTCGTGTCACCCTCACCTATAGCTTCTCGGCCCCACCCTCACTCTCACTCTCACCCACTCGACACTGCCCCCCCTTGTCTCTCCCACCCCACCTGTCACCTCCCCCTTCTCACCGACCACACCCCCCCCCCTTTATCTCTCTCACCCTACTCTCGTCACCCCCCCTTTATCTCTCTCACCCCACATATCGCCCCCCTTTATCTCTCTCACCCCACTCGTCACCCCCCCCTTCATCGACCACCCCCTCACTCTCACCCACTCCACACCCCCCTTCTTTGACCACACCCCCCCTTATCTCTCTCACCCCACATATCGCCCCCCCTCTCACTGAACACCCCCCCTTCTCACTGACCACACTCCCCCCTTATCTTTCTCACCCACCCATCACCCCCCCTTCATCGACCACCCCCTCACCCCCCCTTATCTGTCTCACCCCACCCATCACCCCCCTTCACCGACCACCCCTTACCCCCCTTATCTCTCTCACCCCACCCATCCCCCCCCTCTTCACCGACCACCCTCTCTCCCTCACTCACCTGCTCCACACCCTCCCTTCTCACCGACCCCCTCCCCCTCTCTTTCTCTCTTGTGCACCCCCCACTCATCTCTCTCTCTCTCTCTCTCTCTCTCTCTCTCTCTCTCTCTCTCACAGTGTCACCCCACCCCCTCTCAGTCCTCGCAACCCCTCCCCCTCTCTTCTCTCCCCCTTCGCCCCCTCTCTCTCTCTCTCTCTCATAGTCACCACTTCCCCCTCTCTTCTCTCCCCCTTCCCCCCCTTCTTGTTGAGATATCGAGCTCATAGTGAGGCGGTGGACACTGATGACCCGCCTGGGGATAGACCCCACACTTACACCACTGGCATGGTTGGTGAGATCATGGGTGATATGTGGCAAGGGGATGACAGGCTATGTGACAGTCATTCTAGAGACTGGCATAGTTACCTATCATGAACACGCTTAGTGAAACCTTCTAGATGCTCTACAGTTATTGTATGCGTGACTGGAAGCTCTAAGCTCGGGTGCTTAGTGGTTGCATAGTAGGTTTCTACCACATCCCTATACACCTCTTTAATTGGGTCGTCTTGATAGATTTTAACTACTGGAAGTTCTTTTACTATGTCCCATGGGTTTTTCTTGGTCTCTTTTTCTTTTCCCGTTCTTTCTCTATCCTCCCAATTCCTGTTAGAAAACAATTCTTCAAGTAAAGAAATGGGCGTACTAGGTCTGCGCGGTGTTCCTGGCACATTTGGGTCCGATGGAAGCTCCTTCTTCTGCTTTGCTTGTGCACTAGGTTGAAGTACACCCAAAGCATCCACTTGTTCAAGATTTTTGGTGACCTCGTAGCGTACTCCATTTCTACCCATGTACATATCGTCTTGGTAGTTTACCCATGGTGTTGGTTCAAATGCAGAATGAATGCCTGCAATTTTAACAACAAACTGGCTCATTGGATCTTTGTAGATCTCACCGCCATGCGCGTTTGTATACAAGAAATGGAGTCTCATGTTGTCAATCAACTCCCCATCTGGGATTTCAAATGGATTAGCAGAATCTGCCATACCAATGGGTGTGGATGGTCTATTCATGCCAAACGACTCGTTTACGTCCATTAAAATATCACTCGCGGTTCTTGAGAGACTCTCTGTTTGAGACTCCGAAGATGTCTCGAGAATGCTCTCCAAGTTGCCAACAACCGATTGAGTGCCGCTCCTTTGAGTGGTTACCCTAGATGGTGCACTAGTGTTACATCTCCCTAGTATTGTTCCCGAGCGTAGATGCATACGCTATTTTTAGCACGTTGCAGTGTCTAGTTTTTTGAAAATTTTTTAATTATATATATATATATATATATATTTTAAACCCTACCTAACTACTAAATGCAACTAACATGAATATGTGTGTAAATACATATTTTATTTATTTTTTAAATAATTACACAAAAATACAAATTATGCAGATTACACTAATTATGTAAAAAATTACAGAAATTTAAAAAAATGCAGAATATACAGAAAATGTGAACTCCTAAGAAAACACATAATTTACAGGAATTTTTTTAAAAATTATTTTTAATTATTTTTATTGTTTTATTATTATTATTATTATATTTTTTTTAAAATGCAAAAAACCTGAAAATTGCCTAGTATGCAGAAATTGTAGATTTTTTTTTAAAAAAATAAAGACTAACAAAATAAAAAAAATTAAAAAAAAATAAAAAAATAAAAATAAAACACTAACCTTTTTGGGCCGGCCACCTTATCTTCTTCCGAATCCTGCGCCGGCCACCTTATCTTCTTCAGTGCTCTCTCTGCTATGCCCACCCTTCGCTTCCTCTTCCTCCTCCTCTACTAGGGCCCTTCGGCGAGCTCGCCTCCCTGCCTTCGCTGGCGCCTTCGCCTCTGCGGCGGCGGCGGCTGCCAGCTACCTCTCCTTCGCTTCCTCCTTGGGGGGCGTGGCCTCTGTGTGCTTCTCTTCCGCCGACGCCTGTCTCCCTGCCACTGGCTCGGCCCGTGGCGAGGCTCTTCTCTGCCGCGAGGCTTGCGAGGGTCTCTCCTTTTTGGGCTCGAGGCTTCTCTCTTCTCGGTTGGTTCGTGCGGCTCTCTGCTTCGCTGTCGCCCCCTTCTCCGCCGGTGCGGCCTCCGCCTCCTTCGCCCATGCCCGGTTTGCCGCGGGCGGGGTCGGCTCGCTGGGCGCTTCCGGCAGCTGCCTCGGCTTCTTCGCTCTGCGGCCTCGCCTTCGCCTTCTCGCCTTCTGGCCCCGCCGTCGGCGGCGCCTGGGCCTGCGCTGCTAGCTTCGTGCCCGGCAAGTGAGCTCCGGCGTGTGGTGGTGGGTGCGTTTCCATCGTGGTTCATGTGTGAGGCGTCTGATTCGTTCTCCTCTTTGCTCTCTACGTTGACTACTGCAGTTGAAGTTAGCGCTGTCTTATTAGCCTTCTTTATCGTCGTGTAAGCTCCGTCGCTTTTGTACTTCTTTGAATGGAAAATCATGTGCCGATTGAGATTAAAAAAACAAAACAAAAAAAAACCCCTGCGGCCTTATCCGGCCCCTCCTCTCTCTTTGTAATCTACTTTTTCTCTTCTAATCACTAGCTCCGAGATTCCACACTCGTGCTAACCCTAAACCTAAAAACAAAAAGAATTAGTGGTAGTAATGCAAGCTTCTCAACCGGTTTTGAGTCTTCTCCCCGGCAATGGTGCCAATGGAGAGACGGAAGACTCTTTACACTTGTAGCAAGAGTAGCATGATCCGTGTGTAGCTCAATCCATTGGGATTTGCATCCCTTTCGGAGCTAGGGATTCAACCCGTACCAGTGCACGGAAGCTTATCCACGAATGGAGAAAATGCTATGAACACCACTACCTTGACATAGACTTTACACACAAGCTCAATCTTGCCATAGCTCATTCACTCACTCATCCCACTCATTCATGCATCCAATACAAGAAGAAGGCTAAGCTAATGCACACACAAGCTCAAGCACACTTCATTCTCAAGCACTTACTTCCCTAGCATGCACACAAACCTTGAAGCTTAATGGAACTTGAAATAAACATGCATTCTCATTTACTACTCAAGCAATGCCTAGCCCATGGATAAGCTACAAGCTATGGAGAAGCTTAAGCTTGAATCCACTACCACACAAAGCCTAATAGAGAATCCACAAGCATCAACAAAGAAGCATGCACACTAGAGAATAGAGATGAGAAGAGAGAAAAACATCATCTCATTGCATTGAATAGAAGAGCATTGCACATACAATAGTGTAAATGGGGAGAGAGAAGAGCTTGCACCTCTATGAACAAGAGGGAGAGCTAGTCTCAAGAGAGCTCAAGCATGAGTTCATCCCAATGTGTCCATGAGCTCTCAAATGAGCCACTATTTATACTAAAACTCCTAAAACTCCCAAAACTTCCCATGTGGGATTATTCTCAAGCCCACTCCCACACTCACCTACAACTTGGAACTCTTTACAAGAGCCCTAAATAAGAATGTCAAGTCTCTTGTTTTCCTGCTTCCATCTTTGTGTTGCATCCTTGCATTGATCACCACTCGTCACACAACATGTGACATGAATATATATCAATGTGAAGTGATAGATATGAATGTATGAATAGATGTGGGTAGTCGTACATAGGTGACCGATTGGATGGATGTGTATGAATGAGATATGGTGTGGACAGAAGTGATGTGATATAATGTGGATAGAATGTATGTGATGGGATGGTTATGAGAATGTATGTGGTGGTATGAATGAACGAATGTGATGGATATGAATGAATGAGATGTGATGGGTGTAAATGGATGTGATGTAATTGAATGTGATGGGTGTAAATGGATGTGATGTAATTGAATGTGATGGACGAGAATTGATGTGGTGTCATGTGAATGATTATGAAGTGATGAGAAAGGGAATACAGATGAAATAAATGAGGAATGATGTGGAAAGACGAGAGTTTGCTATAGAAACTATATTTATGACCTATTTTTTATAAAATGACTGTTTTATGTCAAGAATGCTGGGGAAGCATTTTGACCATCTTGTGAATGAGGTCGTGGAGACTTAATCTGATTGTAAGATCCCTGTTCCCACCGAGCAACAGATTCGGGATACTAGCAGCGGAAGTAGCACTTCTCGCGCGGGGCAGGGGTCCCACATTCGGGGCCTCACCCACGGATATCCGGATAAGAGACTAATCCGTCGGTTGTTCCAAAACCGAACCCGAAAAAACTTCCTCTACCGGAAAGCACGGGCGATTCCACCAGGATACTTTTTTTACTCTAACGTAGTCAAGAACATTTCTGATTGAGCTGATCCAATTGCATCTATAAGATACATGGTCAGATTAAGGAAGAACTTGCACTTGGATCATTGGGATCAACACTTTTTTCCCCATTCAAGAGGCACAGCCGTTGATTCCTATCCATAGAACAGTTACTGTTTGGGGTTTATTTTATCTATCGTAAAAATAAAAGTTTGAGTCTCGATTTACGGATCCATCACTCCAGCCTAACCCCATCCGATCCCATGGGTTAGCCAACCGCCCAACCACTGTAGTGATGGGATCCAATTTTTAATTTGGTTAGGTTTTGTCCCGGGTACCAAGGAAAAGAGTTCCAAGGCCCCCTAGCCGGATGTTCATGCAAAATAAAACTAGTCACACCACTCACACACCCAATATGAAATTGCCTTTTCACAGATTCAACCAGTTTAAAACAATCCTTTAATAAAACCATGGTATCACTGATCACCATCTTCCAATTTATCCAGTTGATTCTTAATTTTTCCATCATTCCTTCATCAGAGTATCTATGGCATCATTGGCAACTAGGACGCTCACCACCTGTCCACACAGGGGCCGTTTCTTAGTTCCTAGCCCTTAATACTCGGCAATATAATCACTTATCAAGATGGACTCTCGTTGAAGATCAGCAAGATCAACCAACGGATCCATATAAGGAGCCATGGACTCATCCATTGAAGACCAGCAAGGTCAATCAACCAGATCCATGCTCGATTTCAGAAAACAACTCCAACTCTGTTCCAATATCTTCCTCGACACACGCGTGGGTATCCTAGGCGACCCAGAGCCCGAGCACCGTTTGGTCAGCACCCTCTAGGATCCTTCGCAGGTAACCTAGCGCTTCACGCATAGGCCGCTTCCTTGGCCCCTCATCCACCGTACCGGAAGCTCACCATTTTAATTGCACCGAGGCTGGTCAAGACCTCGGCCGACCTTGCTACGCGAGACGTCCTTCATTGACTCTCCGTCAGCAGTTGCAACATTATCAGTTAGGTCTCACGACCTTAATCACAAGATAGTCACAATGCTTCCCCAGCAATCTTGACATAAAACAATCATTTACAAACAGCATTTACAAACAGTTTACAATACAGTTTCTATTTTTACTTTCATTTTTCCACATTATCCCTCATCAATCCACATTACTTATTCCATATTCCATTTAAATGTATACTCATCCCCTCACATCATTTTCCATCTCAACACTTCATATTCCTTCACATCACATCTCGTATATTCACATTCATACACACATTCACATCCACACATCCACATCTACATCCATACATCTATTTTCACATCCACATCTACATGCACATTCACATCCATACATCTACATCTATATGCGTACATTCTCATCTACATGCATACATCCACATCTCTATGCATACATCCACATCCACATCCACATTCACATTCTCCTCATACATCTATATCTACATGCATACATCCTCCTCCACATCCACATCCACATCTATACATCTACATCTACATGCATACATCCATCTCCACATCCACTTCCACATCTACATCTACATGCATACATCCACCTCCACATCCACGTCTATATCTATACATCTATATCTACATGCATACATCCATCTCCACATCCACATCCACATCTACATCTACATGCATACATCCACCTCCACGTCCACGTCCATATCTATACATCTACATCTACATGCATACATCCACATCCACATCTATACATCTACATCTACATGCCTACATCTACATCTCCATTCACATCCACATCTATACATCTACATCTACATGCATCCATCCACATCTCTATTTACATCATCATCTATACATCTACTTCTACCTGCATACATCCACATCTCCATGCATACATCCACCTCCACATTCACACTCACATCCATACATCTACATCTACATGCAACATCCACATCTCCATGCATAATAAAATTCTTTTAATTAATCTAGGATGATAGTTCCTAGAATATGATAGGAAGTCCTCTTTTTTATGCTTTGAATGAATTTATTTTATGCGTAATTTCTATAAAAATTTTGCCATAGCTCCGCTACTATGACTGATAAATCTCAATTTTTTTCTAAGGGATAAAGCTTATCATTAAGGAAATAATTAGAATGGTCTCTAATTGGGTCATCAATCCATAATGGATTGAATCATCAATGTGCATAAACTAAAAGCATAGCAAAAAGCTATTAATTTGGCCTCAAGCATAGCTTAATCTTGGATTAAGGAAAAGCTTTATGAAAAGCTTCATTTGGATTGAGAATGGGTCATGAGTATGACCATTTCTTGAGTGAGAGAGAGAAATTACATAAAAACCATTAGAATTTAAACATAAATGGAAATTAACTTCTATAGCATTTATTAAATTATGTAACTCTTCACTACTATTCACCAATTAACTTCAATAGCATTTAAAAAACCATACCAATTAAACTTCTCAAGCTTGAGAGGGGTTGAGAAGAGAGAATCATTGAGTAATTATAGAAAAGATCAAAATTCAATATACTTACCTTATAATTTGCTTGATTCTTTATTCACGGTAGAGGCCCCCAACCAATCAATTGGTTTAGTATGTTGATGGAGCCACCAATGGGGATTGAAGAAAGAGAGAAGTATCAAAAACTAGTGAATTATTAAAGAATTCACAGTTCTTGGCTTAGGTAGAGTAGAGTAACAATGCATAAGACATTATATATTTTGGCTTAGATGGAGTAGAGTAACAAAGCATAAGACACTATATATTTTGGCTTAGGTGGAGTAGAGTAACAAAGCATAAGACAAGTCTATATATTTTGGCTTAGGTGGAGTAGAGTAACAAAGCATAAGACACTATATATTTTGGCTTAGGTGGAGTAGAGTAACAAGGCATAAGACTCTATATATTTTGGTTTAGGTGGAGTAGAGTAACAAAGCATAAGACACTATATTTTTTTCAACAAGGGGAGGCTTCTATTTATAGGAAAATTTGAGCTCCTAACCAAACAAACTGATTCTAGAATTTTCCAAGTCAGTTTGGTCACTTTTTGACCATTTTTCGGTCAGTTAAGCTAACTTTTTGGAACTAGACTTGAATGAGGAGAGAGGAGAGATGAAATATCTCAATTTTTATGAGTTTAAAACTCATTCAAGCATGTGAAATATGCACCTCCTTTAAAGAACTCTCCTTCCTTACATATGTGTCATAGTTTTTTTATTAATAAACCTTGTACATTTTCAACTCTTCATCTTATGTGAAATATGCACCTCCTTTAAAGAACTCCCCTTCCTTACATATGTGTTTTTTAAACTAATAAACCTTGTACATTTTCAACTCTTCATCTTATGTGAGCATTTACTCCTTTTTGGATACCCAAAATATCTCATATTTTTAATATTGCTCATAGTTTTTTACTAATAAACCTTGTACATTTTCAACTCTTCATCTTATGTGAAATATGCACCTCCTTTAAAGAACTCCTCTTCCTTACATATGTGTCATAGTTTTTTTTTAAAACTAATAAACCTTGTACATTTTCAACTCTTCACCTTATGTGAAATATGCACCTCCTTTAAAGAACTCCCCTTCCTTACATATGTGTTTTTTAACTAATAAACCTTGTACATTTTCAACTCTTCATCTTATGTGAGCATTTACTCATTTTTGGATACCCAAAATATCTCATATTTTTAATATTGCTCATAGTTTTTTACTAATAAACCTTGTACATTTTCAACTCTTCACCTTATGTGAGCATTTACTCATTTTTGGATATCTTCTTTTTACAAATTGGATTTATCTCCTCCCTACACATGTATTGATGCTATTGGCCCATAGGAACCTTAATTGGACCATAGTCTAAAGATTTCTGAAAATCTAGACCCTTAGACTAAGGTTCTTTATACCTATTTCCAATTAATTCCAATTGCACATTGGAAAATTCTTTTTGAATTTCTGTTTCAGGGAAACTTATTTTAATAAGATGAGTTATTTTTCTATCCAAAAATATTCATAATCTGAATATTCTCTCTCTAGAATATTTTCTCTCTCTAGGTTAAAACAGTTAGAAACAAGGTCTTTATATTTCTGAAGAGGGATTGATTACAGGGGAAGATACTAGACATCAAAAAGGGGGTTGGGGGAGGAATCTTACATTCTACCCCACTTAAAAAACGCGAGATGTCCTCATCTCGCAACTTGGGATAATTTCGCAAGATGCACGAATATGAGACTTAGAGAAAAATTTTAATCAAGATTAACCACCAAGAAAAGTCTTAAAGAGAGCAAGATTCAAAATAAGAACAAGATTTAAACTTTATTCATTCTCGAAACTTATACAGTAAAGATAGAAGAACTCTTTACACTTCCATAAGCCCGTCCATCATATGGTCACAAAAGCAGTCCTCACAAGCTGCACAAGTATAGGGTAACTCATCTATGGGAATGATTTTGCTGGTTATTGCCGCACCTATCTCAGTGGTATGAGGTGATCTAACAAAAGGACCTCTGAGAGGCAAGCCAAAAACGGGATAAAGGCATATCTTCTCATGAGGAAGAAAACACGCCAGTAAGAAGACCCGCTCAGAAAACCCAAGATGTCTTGATCTCATGACGCAGTAGTATCGGGGGCCCAAACCCAAGGCTTCAATAACCATGGCCAAGCGGACATTGTTACGAAAGTGCTGCTGACCCCAGGGTGTTACCCTAGTTATGTTTTGATAGGTCCGCCATTTGGTCTACGCTACAGAAGTTCCTAGGTGAGGAAAAAGTGAGCGCTCATACTGTTCTATAAAGTCTTTCTTCACAGACTCTCTTGCGTCTTGAAGGTGAGAAATCATCATGGATAAAACTAGTTCTTGTTGCCAAGCCATGAAGGAGATTAAGAAAGAAAGGAGATTGATGGGAGTAAGATTACTGTGGGAAGTTACGACTTATATAAAGGAAGGAGCTAGCGTAACCTAGAAGCCAACGGTAACTTGCCACTGAAGTTTTACCGTCTTTCCATGATTTGAGTTTGACACATTTTTCTATAGAAGGCATTAAGAATTTTGAGATGAGGAGATAAAAGAAACTTGTAGGCTAAGTCACCTTCTTTCATTGAATTCAGATATAAGGTCACAATATCTGGGGGATAACTTCTTATACTCCCCAAGAGATAAAGAACTTCTTTTGGGCCGTACTCGAATGAAAACCAAAACCTTGGTATCCAAAACACCGATTCTCACTTCTGAACTCATTGTTCTAAATCTTTAAAACAGGTGGGACTCCTGAGAAGTATTCTAGGGAAAGGGTTTTCCTTTTTTAAACAGAAACTTTCTTTTATTTTAGAGAGGGAATAATTATAAGATCAGAAAGGAAGATTCTTACTCCTGTATACTTCGAAGGTTGGGGAGGAATCTTACATTCTACCCCACTTAAAAAGTGCGAGATGTCCTCATCTCGCAAGGTAGAGGACATCTCTTTTTCTTAAGATCCAATTTTATTCTGGGGTTCCTTATATTCTGGTCAACCCAACAAAACACTGGGATAAATATCCCTTATATAGAGCTCATCATTAAATAACAATTCATTCAGATATCATGTCATTCATATCTTTAACATGATAATGGTCTATTAGACCGAAAAGTTTCCTTCGGAACATTCCTCCACGGAAATTTCAGTCAAGCAAGTTCTCAATTTGACATCGCTTAACTTGATCTACCGGTCAAGTATTAACAGTAGCAATCTAACAGCACAACCCACTAACCTCATAGTGATTTGCTGAATTCATTATCATCATTCTAGTTATGAATATCATCACAGGGACTCGTCCCATTCCCCCTCATTGTGGTTTCATTATATTTCAACTAATTTTTTAAAAATCAACATTTTTCAATCAGCATTTTCAATCAGAATCCAAATCAATTCATCAATTCTCAAACAGAATTAAAAATCATATCAATCACATTCGAAATCATCATCTAGATAGCATTAACGCTTATAATTTCAAGTCTTAGATTTACTCGTATATACTGTCAGTAAAGAGCTGCAGTATACTCTCGGTATATACGGGTAGTCACGGCCCTTGGAATTATAAGATAATTACTATCATGTCTAGGCCTCAAGCAAGTCAGGGATTCTATATAATTGCGGTACTTCCATCTGAAGACCCAATTACCAAATTACGAGTTTCAGTTTGAATATCAAATTGTATGAATTATCTCACACAATTATAACCTTTTTGTGTTTCTTGATAAATTTTTGATATATTTGTCTCCTCAGTTGATCTTTATTAACCAAATGCTCTGATACCAACTGTAAGATCCCTGTTCCCACCGAGCAACAGATTCGGGATACTAGCAGCGGAAGTAGCACTTCTCGCGCGGGGCAGGGGTCCCACATTCGGGGCCTCACCCACGGATATCCGGATAAGAGACTAATCCGTCGGTTGTTCCAAAACCGAACCCGAAAAAACTTCCTTTACCGGAAAGCACGGGCAATTCCACCAGGATACTTTTTTTACTCTAACGTAGTCAAGAACATTTCTGATCGAGCTGATCCAATTGCATCTATAAGATACATGGTCAGATTAAGGAAGAACTTGCACTTGGATCATTGGGATCAACGCTTTTTTCCCCATTCAAGAGGCACAGCCGTTGATTCCTATCCATAGAACAGTTACTGTCTGGGATTTATTTTATCTATCGTAAAAATAAAAGTTTGAGTCTCGATTTACGGATCCATCACTCCAGCCTAACCCCATCCGATCCCATGGGTTAGCCAACCGCCCAACCACTGTAGTGATGGGATCCAATTTTTAATTTGGTTAGGTTTTGTCCCGGGTACCAAGGAAAAGAGTTCCAAGGCCCCCTAGCCGGATGTTCATGCAAAATAAAACTAGTCACACCACTCACACACCCAATATGAAATTGCCTTTTCACAGATTCAACCAGTTTAAAACAATCCTTTAATAAAACCATGGTATCACTGATCACCATCTTCCAATTTATCCAGTTGATTCTTAATTTTTCCATCATTCCTTCATCAGAGTATCTATGGCATCATTGGCAACTAGGACGCTCACCACCTGTCCACACAGGGGCCGTTTCTTAGTTCCTAGCCCTTAATACTCGGCAATATAATCACTTATCAAGATGGACTCTCGTTGAAGATCAGCAAGATCAACCAACGGATCCATATAAGGAGCCATGGACTCATCCATTGAAGACCAGCAAGGTCAATCAACCAGATCCATGCTCGATTTCAGAAAACAACTCCAACTCTGTTCCAATATCTTCCTCGACACACGCGTGGGTATCCTAGGCGACCCAGAGCCCGAGCACCGTTTGGTCAGCACCCTCTAGGATCCTTCGCAGGTAACCTAGCGCTTCACGCATAGGCCGCTTCCTTGGCCCCTCATCCACCGTACCGGAAGCTCACCATTTTAATCGCACCGAGGCTGGTCAAGACCTCGGCCGACCTTGCTACGCGAGACGTCCTTCATTGACTCTCCGTCAGCAGTTGCAACATTATCAGTTAGGTCTCACGACCTTAATCACAAGATAGTCACAATGCTCCCCCAGCAATCTTGACATAAAACAGTCATTTACAAACAGCATTTACAAACAGTTTACAATACAGTTTCTATTTTTACTTTCATTTTTCCACATTATCCCTCATCAATCCACATTACTTATTCCATATTCCATTTAAATGTATACTCATCCCCTCACATCATTTTCCATCTCAACACTTCATATTCCTTCACATCACATCTCGTATATTCACATTCATACACACATTCACATCCACACATCCACATCTACATCCATACATCTATTTTCACATCCACATCTACATGCACATTCACATCCATACATCTACATCTATATGCGTACATTCTCATCTACATGCATACATCCACATCTCTATGCATACATCCACATCCACATCCACATTCACATTCTCCTCATACATCTATATCTACATGCATACATCCTCCTCCACATCCACATCCACATCTATACATCTACATCTACATGCATACATCCATCTCCACATCCATTTCCACATCTACATCTACATGCATACATCCACCTCCACATCCACGTCTATATCTATACATCTACATCTACATGCATACATCCATCTCCACATCCACATCCACATCTACATCTACATGCATACATCCACGTCCACGTCCACGTCCATATCTATACATCTACATCTACATGCATACATCCACATCCACATCTATACATCTACATCTACATGCCTACATCTACATCTCCATTCACATCCACATCTATACATCTACATCTACATGCATCCATCCACATCTCTATTTACATCATCATCTATACATCTACTTCTACCTGCATACATCCACATCTCCATGCATACATCCACCTCCACATTCACACTCACATCCATACATCTACATCTACATGCAACATCCACATCTCCATGCATAATAAAATTCTTTTAATTAATCTAGGATGATAGTTCCTAGAATATGATAGGAAGTCCTCTTTTTTATGCTTTGAATGAATTTATTTTATGCGTAATTTCTATAAAAATTTTGCCATAGCTCCGCTACTATGACTGATAAATCTCAATTTTTTTCTAAGGGATAAAGCTTATCATTAAGGAAATAATTAGAATGGTCTCTAATTGGGTCATCAATCCATAATGGATTGAATCATCAATGTGCATAAACTAAAAGCATAGCAAAAAGCTATTAATTTGGCCTCAAGCATAGCTTAATCTTGGATTAAGGAAAAGCTTTATGAAAAGCTTCATTTGGATTGAGAATGGGTCATGAGTATGACCATTTCTTGAGTGAGAGAGAGAAATTACATAAAAACCATTAGAATTTAAACATAAATGGAAATTAACTTCTATAGCATTTATTAAATTATGTAACTCTTCACTACTATTCACCAATTAACTTCAATAGCATTTAAAAAACCATACCAATTAAACTTCTCAAGCTTGAGAGGGGTTGAGAAGAGAGAATCATTGAGTAATTATAGAAAAGATCAAAATTCAATATACTTACCTTATAATTTGCTTGATTCTTTATTCACGGTAGAGGCCCCCAACCAATCAATTGGTTTAGTATGTTGATGGAGCCACCAATGGGGATTGAAGAAAGAGAGAAGTATCAAAAACTAGTGAATTATTAAAGAATTCACAGTTCTTGGCTTAGGTAGAGTAGAGTAACAATGCATAAGACATTATATATTTTGGCTTAGATGGAGTAGAGTAACAAAGCATAAGACACTATATATTTTGGCTTAGGTGGAGTAGAGTAACAAAGCATAAGACAAGTCTATATATTTTGGCTTAGGTGGAGTAGAGTAACAAAGCATAAGACACTATATATTTTGGCTTAGGTGGAGTAGAGTAACAAGGCATAAGACTCTATATATTTTGGTTTAGGTGGAGTAGAGTAACAAAGCATAAGACACTATATTTTTTTCAACAAGGGGAGGCTTCTATTTATAGGAAAATTTGAGCTCCTAACCAAACAAACTGATTCTAGAATTTTCCAAGTCAGTTTGGTCACTTTTTGACCATTTTTCGGTCAGTTAAGCTAACTTTTTGGAACTAGACTTGAATGAGGAGAGAGGAGAGATGAAATATCTCAATTTTTATGAGTTTAAAACTCATTCAAGCATGTGAAATATGCACCTCCTTTAAAGAACTCTCCTTCCTTACATATGTGTCATAGTTTTTTTATTAATAAACCTTGTACATTTTCAACTCTTCATCTTATGTGAAATATGCACCTCCTTTAAAGAACTCCCCTTCCTTACATATGTGTTTTTTAAACTAATAAACCTTGTACATTTTCAACTCTTCATCTTATGTGAGCATTTACTCCTTTTTGGATACCCAAAATATCTCATATTTTTAATATTGCTCATAGTTTTTTACTAATAAACCTTGTACATTTTCAACTCTTTTTTAACTAATAAACCTTGTACATTTTCAACTCTTCACCTTATGTGAAATATGCACCTCCTTTAAAGAACTCCCCTTCCTTACATATGTGTTTTTTAACTAATAAACCTTGTACATTTTCAACTCTTTATCTTATGTGAGCATTTACTCATTTTTGGATACCCAAAATATCTCATATTTTTAATATTGCTCATAGTTTTTTACTAATAAACCTTGTACATTTTCAACTCTTCACCTTATGTGAGCATTTACTCATTTTTGGACATCTTCTTTTTACAAATTGGATTTATCTCCTCCCTACACATGTATTGATGCTATTGGCCCATAGGAACCTTAATTGGACCATAGTCTAAAGATTTCTGAAAATCTAGACCCTTAGACTAAGGTTCTTTATACCTATTTCCAATTAATTCCAATTGCACATTGGAAAATTCTTTTTGAATTTATGTTTCAGGGAAACTTATTTTAATAAGATGAGTTATTTTTCTATCCAAAAATATTCATAATCTGAATATTCTCTCTCTAGAATATTTTCTCTCTCTAGGTTAAAACAGTTAGAAACAAGGTCTTTATATTTCTGAAGAGGGATTGATTACAGGGGAAGATACTAGACATCAAAAAGGGGGTTGGGGGAGGAATCTTACACTGATAAAGTTGCATCAGCTGATGGAGAGTCAATGGAGGACGTCTCGCGTAGCAAGGTCGCCCGAGGTCTTAACCAGCCTCAGTTTCATTAAAATGGTGAGCTTCCGGTACGGTGGATGAGGGACCAAGGAAGTGGCCTATGAGTGAAGCACTATGACCTGCGAAGGATCCTAGAGGGTGCTGACCATATGATGCTCAGGCTCTAGGCTGCCGAAGATACCCACACGTGCATCGTGGAAGATATTGGAACAAGGAGTAAGAGTTGTTTTCTGAATTCGGGCATGGATCTGGTTGATTGACCTTGATGGTCCTCAACGGATGAGTCCATGGCTCTTTTATATGGATCTGTTGGTTGATCTTGCTGATCTTCAATGGAGATTCCATTTTGATATGTGAATATATTGTCGAGTACTATGAGCTAGGAACCATCAGAAAGGCCCCTGAGTGGACAGGTGGTGAGCGTTCTGGTTGCCAATGATGCCATAAGTACACTGATGAAAGAATGTTTTGGAACTAAGGATTCAACCTGAGATTTTGAGGATTATGATCAGTGACATTATGATTTCATTAAATGATTGTTTTAAAGACAACTGAATTTATGAATAAGGCAATTTCATATTGGGTGTGTAAGTGGTGTGACTAGTTTTAAGTTTGCATGATATCCGGCTAGGGGACCTGGAAACTCTTTTCCTTGGTGCCCGGGACAAAACCAAAATCCTAATTGGATCCCATCACTACAGTGGTTGGGCGGTTGGCTAATCCATGGGACTAGGGTGGACTGATGGATCCCTAAATTGAGACTCAATTCTGGTATGGTACGATAGATGAAGTAAGTCTCGGACAAAAATTGTTCTATGGAAAAGAATCAACGGCTGTGCCTCTCAATGAGGAAAAAAGCGTTGGTCTCTATGATCCAAGTGCAATCTTTCCCTGATCTGACTATGGGACTTACGGGTTTGGTCAAATCAGTTCAGTTAGTTAAGACTTTTTGACTACGTGTTAGAGAAAAATTATCCTAGAGGAATTGCCCGTGCTTTTCGGGCCATGGGAAGTTTTCCCGGGTTCGGAAACTGATGGATTAGTCTCTTGTTTGGATATCCGTGGTGGGCGAGGCCCCGAGAGTGAGGGACCCTGGCCCATGCAAGAAGTGCTACTTTCGCGACCCTGAATTCATTGCGCGGTGGGGATAGGGACCTTACATTTACTCACAAAATGTTTACCTCTCTCTCACTGATAATTTCTATGAGACACCCAAATCTGGTGAAGATGCCCTCATATAAGAACTTGGCCACTGTGAGAGCAGTGTTGTTCTCGAGTGGCTCTTGCCTCGGCCCATTTGGGTTGCATAGTTGGTGACCACCAAAATGTACTTGCACCCAATGGGGTGGGACTTTGGGGTGATGGGGCCCAAAAAATCAATGCCCCACTTCTCAAAGGGATCCTAGGGTGGTGGGGAAACATGGAGAGGCGAGTAGTGCCTACTATCTGGTTCAGGTCAACACCTTTGACATATGTCACATTGTTGCCCCCACTTTTGGCAATTAGAGAACATGGTGGTCCACCCTAGACAAGACTACATGATCTTCCGGGACTTTGGGGTGATGGGGCCCACAAAATCAATGCCCCACTTCTCAAAGGAATCCCAGGGTGGGGAAACATGGAGAGGCAAGTATTGACTACTATCTAGTTTGGGTCAAGACCTTTGACATATGTCACATTGTTGCACCCACTTTTGGCAGTTAGAGAACAGGGAGGGCCACCATAAACTAGACTGCATGATCTTCTGGGGGTGGTGACATGGCCAAGCCAGTGACCTCCACTTGGTCCGGAATGCACATCCTCCATGATGAGGGGAGCCTTATGAGGGTTGACACATCTCCTCAATACTTCATCCTTGCCCCTCTTGTACAACCAACAATGAGCTGATAAGGCCTACTCTTAAGTAAAAGCCTCCTCTTTGCCTTGGCATCGTCATCCTGAGGAAACCGAGCTATGCTCAACAGCATCACAATATCCTCATACCAAGTGGCATCCACTACAACAAACAACATGATATCTGGGAGATCATCACAAATCCCATCTTTAGAGGCTGGCTCCCCACTTGGAATTCTAGACAGATGATCAGCCATAACATGGTCCTTCCTTGGGCAAAGCATAATCTCAAATTCAAATTCTTGAAAGAGAAGGAGCCATCTCCAGATCATACCAGCCACCCGATCTTTATTCAACAAATACTTCAGGGCTTCATGGTCCGTGATCACCACACAAAGTGATGCCCTAAATAATGTCTGAATTTCTAAATGAGTATACTATGGCCAAACGCTCCCGCTCTATGGTGGAATAGTTTCTCTTGGCCCGATTGAGCTACCTGCTTGCATAGTGAATAGGCCTATCCATCTTTAGTTCTACATCTAGCTGTGCCAGCACTACTACTACTATTATTGCATTGGCACCCGTGTGCACATGGAAGATCAATTCCCAATTTGGGGTGATGAGTACCGGAGCGTGCACCAGCATGTGCTTGAGAAGAAAAGTGAAGGCTCTCTCTTGATGATTGGGGCCACAATGGAAGGGAACATCCAAGTGGAGCAAGCGGTTGAGTGGAAAATAGATATCAGCATACATGTAGATGAACCGGCGTTGGTAGAATTCTTGCATGCCTTTAGGATTGGACGGAGGGCTTAATTTGAGAATAACAATGATCTTGTCGAGATCCCAATAAAGACCATAGGCTGAAATAATGGGACCTAGCAAGGCACCATGACCCACAAGGAAGTGGCACTTGCAGAAGGGGATAAGGCAGAGACCAGATACCATGCACTTCACAAACACCAAAGTGAGTTGAGGTAGATGTTCCTCTATGTAAGATTCCTCCCCATCCTCTCAAGATGTCCAGCATCTTCCCCTGTAATCAAATCCCTGTTCAGAAATATTAAAGATCTTATTTCTACTAGTTTTGGTCTAGAGAGAGAAAATCTTCTAGAGAGTGGTATTCAGTTTTTAAATATTTTTGGATAAAAAAATATCTCATCTTATTAAAATAAGTTCCCCTGAAACAGAAGTTCAAAAAGATTTTCAGAAGGTTCATTAGAAATTAAGTATAATCTGTTCAAAGAAGCATTATCCTAGGGGTGAAGATTTTTTCGAAATTTTAAATTAAGGTTCCTATGGACCAATAAGATTCATCCAAATGTAGGGAGGAGATAAATGAAAAAATAAAAGAAAAATCTCCCAAAAATGAGTAAATACTCACATAAGATGAAGAGTTGACTAAGGACAAGGTTAATAGTTAAAAAAGAGAGATATTTAGGTGAAATGATGAATTTTTGACACCTCTGCATAGGGGAATTTCCCTCATGAAGGAGGCGCCTATTTCACATGCTTGAATGAGTTTTAAACTCCCAAATAATGGGATATTTTTATCTCTCCTATTTCAACTAGATCAAAAAAGTGAGCAAAACTGACCTAAAAATGGTCAAAAATTGACCAAACTGATCTAGAAAATTCTAGAATCAGTTGGCATGGTTAGAAGCTCACTTTTTCCTATGAATAGAAGCCCTCCCCTTTGTTGAAACTCAATATTATTTTGCAGTGTTACCCTGTCTCTCCCAAGTGCCAAAAACAGTGAATTGTATTCATAATTCATTAGTTTTTGACCTTCCTTCTTCTAGAAGATTGGTGGCCACTCTTGTCTCAAACAAGAGTTGAACCCTCAAACCATCAAGCCAAAGGAAAGCTCTCAAATTCATTAGTAAGTTGGTGATTCTTCTCTTTTCCATTTATTTCATGGTTTTTATGGTTTTTTACATTTTTTGTCTTCTCTACATTGCAAATGATGTTATGCCTCATTGCAAAAGGCATTCCCCTCTCTTCTCTAGTAAATTCAACCATTCTTTATCCTAGGTGAATGATTAATGAATAAAATCAAGTTTATTCATAATGTTTCTCTTAATAAATAAGTAGAAAAATGTTACTTTAGAATGATTTAAATACTCTTGATGCATTTCTAATTAATTTTAGAGACTAAAAATTGAAAAATGGTCAGCCATACAAAGGAGGTTATGGCGAAATTTTTAAAAAATTTGAAAACAAGTATTATCTTTCATTATTCGAAAAGAGTAATCCTTATGATTTCTATATTCTAAAGTGTCATTTTCATGCATAGAAGATGCATTTTGATTAATTGTATAAAAGAAATTTAGTTTTATTATAAAAGTGTTACTTTTATCATATTTGATTTTATGCATAAAAGTATGCATAAAAGATTATTTTTTATTATAAAAGTGTTACTTTTATCATATTTGATTTTATGCATAAAAGTATGCATAAAAGATTATTTTTTTATTATAAAAGTGTTACTTTTATCATATTTGATTTTCATGCATAGAAGTATGCATAAAAGATTATTTTTTTATTATAAAAGTGTTACTTTTATCATATTTAATTTTCATGCATAGAAGTATGCATAAAATATTTTTTATTATTATAAAAGTGTTACTTTTATCATATTTGATTTTCATGCATAGAAGTATGCATAAAAGATTCTTATTTTTATTATAAAAGTGTTACTTTTATCATATTTGATTTTCATGCATAGAAGTATGCATAAAAGATTATTTTTTAATTATAAAAGTGTTACTTTTATCATATTTGATTTTCATGCATAGAAGTATGCATAAAAGATTATTATTTTTATTATAAGTGTTACTTTTATCATATTTGATTTTCATGCATAGAAGTATGCATAAAAGATTATTTTTTTAATTATAAAAGTGTTACTTTTATCATATTTGATTTTCATGCGCATAGAAGTATGCATAAAAGATTATTATTTTTATTATAAAAGTGTTACTTTTATCATATTTGATTTTCATGCATAGAAGTATGCATAAAAGATTATTTTTTTAATTATAAAAGTGTTACTTTCATCATAAATGATTTTTATGCATAAAAGATATTTTTTAATATTTAAAGTGTGATTTTCATCATAAATGGTTTTTATGCATAAATGGGTGGATAAAAGATATTTTTTATTAAAAGAGTGATTTTCATCATAAATGATTCTTTTATGATGATAAAAGTGTGACTTTCATCAGAATTGGATTTTATGCATAATTAGATGCATATAGAATCTTTATAATTAAATAAGGCTTCTCCTTAATCCTCTATTTAATTTTCACAAAAAATAAAAAAATGAATAAGTAGATAATCTGTGAGAAGAAATGCTACCGTTTCATATTCACTAAGATGGTAATGAGAAAGATAGTTTAGGAAGAACCTTTCCATACCCAAACTCTGATTCAGACTATTGACCAAGACCTAATTCCTTCGTCAATGACGATATGATCAGTTCAGGAAAAATGCACTTAAAACACCCACCGAATGTGAAACTAAGTGAAGACTTTTGATTTTGATCTGAGGATCAAGTTGACAGAATTCGAGCAATTCTGTTTGGAATTTAGGCGTGGATCTAGAAGTATTGAGATACGGATTTAAGATTATTCATGGTTTTCAATAAAAATCAAAACAGAAAACTTGCATAGAAACCATGTTTTCTAAAAGACTGTCTTACGCTAGAATGCTGGAGGGAGCATTTGGCATATATGTTTAAGGGAAGTTCGGTTGTAGCAGCTGGCGGGGAGTGTTCGAGGGACAGCTCACGTGGCAAAGCCTACCGAGGTCTTGACTAGCCTCGGTATGGTTAAAATGGTGCGCTTCCGGTATGATGGGCAAGGACCGACAACGCGGTCCCTGAGTGAAGTGCCAGGACACCTAAGGAGGATCCTAGAGGGTTCTGACCAGGTGATGCATGGGCTCGCAGTACCGAGGACACCCATGCGTATGTCGAGGAAGATATTGTATGATAGACCAATGTCATTGTAATCTATCACTAGATCTTGTTGTTGACTCGCTGGTCTCAACGGAGAGTCCAGAATGATACTATTTTTTGAGAAACAAAGACTCAATGGAAATTTTGAAGTATGACATGTGTAACAGTAAATTGTTATCATGGATTGTTTTTTTATATATATCAAAGTTTTAAAGAGGAGTGTGTGTGTATTTGTTTTCTAAAGCTAAAGTTAAGAAAGGTATTTCAATTATGGGTGGGTGAGTACTTGTTTGGTTCCACCGATTCCAGTGGTAGGGTGGTGGCTAACCCATGGGCCGGATGGGGTTAGGCTGGAATCAGTGGAGTTTTAATAATCAAATTGAAAAATCTTAGGATTACGCTAGGATTCGAGTAGCTAGTTAATTTCCTTATAAATTTCTCAATTGAGTGGATCAACGGCTGTGCCTGATCTTGATCAGGAAAAAAGCGTTGAAATTTCTTAGATGATCAAATTATATCAGTGATAGTTTCCTTCTATCTGGTTTATTCAGGTGAAGGATAGTTTAGAATTGATCTCGTTAGAAAAATTTGTTAAGAAAATTCAAAAAGGTGGAATCGTCCCTGCTTTTTGAGCATGGGAAATTTTCCCGGTTTCGGTTCTCGGAGTGACCACCAGCCTAGTCTCGTGCCCGGACATTCGTGGGCGAGGCCCCGAGTGAGAAACCCTACCCCACGCATGAGGGGGCTACTTCCGCTGGCTGTCAACTACCAGGAGTCCGGTGCGTGGAGGGGGCAGAGGGATCTCACAATTGGTATCAGAGCAGAAATTGCCTAAATTTTAATAGAAATCTATGAAAGAAATGTTTTTCACTTGTTAATACTATGTGAATGAACTTCAAAAATTGAAAACTTATAAATTGAAATCAGAGCAGAAATTGCCTAAATTTTAATAGAAATCTATGAAAGAAATGTTTTTCACTTGTTAATACTATGTGAATGAACTTCAAAAATTGAAAACTTATAAATTGAATTGGGAATTTATAGATGGACACCCTGAACCTATCTGGAATTCTTGGACTCTCTCAGAGTTAGGATATGATAGCTTTTGCATTTGATCACCTCGTCAACTCTGCTACGATCCAAATGAGCAGAGTGAGACTCGCTCGCCATTTTGAGAGTCTTTACTTTCCTGATCCTCTTGAGCAACGTCGGTATATGTGGTTCAATGGAGGACAGTGCATTAATGTGTTTAGCTCTTTGATCATTCACCTAGAAACTTCAGAACTTCATGTCGATTTTTTAGACGTCTTAGCCGTTTTATCCCGAGAAATAGAATTACAGCACCTCTTTATGTAATGAATCGTGTGTACCATGGTATGTCTTCTTCATAGTTTCACTTCTTTATGCGATTACGAGGCGGTGATTCTGGAGCCGAGCTGCTCTATGTACATATTGCAACTTTTATATAAATAAAGAAATGTTTTCTGGAGAAAAATTCCCTGTTGTATAAGTGATTGTTTACGGACGATCTGATAAAGAAAAGTCTATTATCGGACATATGTCATAGATCTCCAATAAGATCATTGTCTTGCTTAAGAAATTGTTTTCCGAACCTCTTAAGTCTTAGGATCTCGTGGATGATATCAAAACAAAAAAAATTAATAATGTATAATTTTTGGCAGAATCATGAGACGAGGAAACCGTGGCCGTCAGCCAGACCCTATCTCTGAAGATGATGAGCTTGACCTTGATGTTCACAAGGCTCTTCATAGGACTCAGCCAGGACCCTTCAAGGGAGAAGGGGAGAACCTTGGCGAGGCTGTGGAGAAATGGGTGGAAGCCATGGAAGAGTATTTTGATGTCACATGCTACAATGAGCGGAGCAAAATGGCTCTTGCCCGGCTAAAAATAGTGGAAACAGCCAGGGTAGTATGGAGGAACCACTGTGACACCAACCGTTTGGATAGAAATACTCAGTTCTGGAACGACCTAAAAACCTATCTAAGGAAGAGATTTTGTTCCCCTGGATTTTTGGAAACCAAAATGAACGAATTTTTAGAGCTAAAGAAGGAGAACAAAACCATCGAAGAATATCACTAGGCCTTTGCTCTTCTACTCAAATATTCACCACCTCTTGATGAAGAACAACTCATGGCCAGGTTCATTCGGGGAATGAACGAACCCTTGGACACACTGGTCAAAAATGCCAAGCCAGTGTCCATGGCTGAAGCAGTAAGAATGGCAAAAGATTTTGCCAAATCCTTTGTAGTAAAGGTCCCGCCAAAGCCTGCACCCTCTAACTTTAAAAGATTCCAAGCCCAGGGAAGTACTTCAAACTTTCCACCCCCGAAGAGGCAGCAAGGCTCGAATCAAAATCAGGATGCAGGAAGGTTTTGAAGTGAAGGAAGACCCTTCCCCTAGAATACTTTCTCAGGAGCCCCACCTCTTTCAAGAAATCAGAGGGATGAGCTCAGAACTGAAAACCGATGTTTTGGATGCTAGGGTTTTGGTCAGCAGTTAAAAGACTGCCCGACTCCTACCATGTCAAGGGGACAGGGAAGTCAAGGACCCTGAATTCAGAGACCAACCCCTTCATACCAGTCTAATCAGGGTCCGTCTCGCCCAAGCCAGGGAAACCCCAGAAGAACTCCAGCTCAGCCATCTTCCTCTGTCCAGAGTAATCTTAGAACTCCTTCCCATAACTGGGGCAACCAAAGAGAAAGAGTTCCACCTCAGACTGCAGCAGCAGCCAGAGCAGTCACAATTTCAGATGTAGTAGAAGAGGAAAAAGGATAGATCTATGCTGCAATTGAAAATCAAGGGCCTAACCAGCAGTTCTTCGTCATCCATACTCCAGCAGAGTATCAGGGTAAGCCTTTTAAACTTTTGATTGATTCAGGCACTTCTCATTCATTCATTTCCCTTGGATGCTTGTGTAAGCTAGTCTTAGAACAGAAATCAGGGAAACCTATGCAAGTTGAAGTGGCCAGTGGTGGGAAGATTCTTTTCACTCACCATGAGACAGATCTTATCCAATTCAATCTAGATGGTAATGTGACCAACTGTCAGTTCAAAGTCTTACCTCTGGGAGTTTTTGACAGGATCCTTGGAATGGATTGGCTCCACAAAAATCAAGCTGATATACACTGTCACAATGGAACCATTTCCTTCCATGACCTTCACCACGGGAACAAAGTTCAAGAAACTGGAGTTTTCGGATCCCCAGACCTTCAGTTAGTAAAAGCTTCCAGGTTATTGAAAGGACTTTGGAAGAAGCAGCAAATTTATGTTATCAAAATGAACCCAGTAGACTCAAAGCTTAAGGCTAAAGAACCAGAATGGTTAAGTGAATTTGATGATCTATTCCCAGCAGAGCTAACTGAAATGCCTCCAATTTGGGAAGTAGATCATGTGATAGAATTAACCCCCGGAGCTCAGCCAATAGCCCTGCGCACGTACAAAATGCCAGTTCCTGAAGCGATCAAACTCAAGGAACAGCTTAGGCAACTGTTAGAACAAGGGTTTGTAAGACCCAGTGTTTCACCTTGGGGTGCGCCAGTTCTCTTTCAGAAAAAGAAAGATGGAACGCTTAGACTCTGTGTGGACTACAGAGGTCTAAATCAGCTGCTGACAGTTAAGAATAAATATCCTATCCCAAGAATTGATGAGCTTTTGGACAGGCTAAATGGAGCCTAGATCTTCACATAGATAGATCTCAAATCCAGGTATTACCAGATCAAGATCAATGATCAAGATATACCAAAAACAGCCATCAATACTCGCTATGGGCATTATGAATTTACTATCATGCCATTCGGATTAACTAATTCCCCAGCTACATTCAATCGTCTAATGTAGGACATCCTCAGAGAATACTTAGATGATTTTGTTCTAGTTTTCTTTGATGACATTCTGATTTACTCAAAGAATACAGCTGACCATGAGACTCATGTCCGAAAAGTCCTTGAGATTCTAAGGAAGCACCAACTCTTTGCAAAAAAGAGAAAATGTACGTTCTTTGCCGACCATGTTGAATACTTGGGCTTTCTGGTATCCAAAGATGGAATTTCTCCAGATTCTGCAAAAGTCCAAGCAGTCATAGATTGGCCTGAACCACAGACAGTGAAAGAAGTCAAAGGATTCTTGGGATTGACTGGTTGGTATAGGATTTTTATACCAAAGTGTTCTCTCATAGCTTCCCCCCTGACTAACCTTCTCAAAAAGAATACCCCATTTCAGTGGTTTGCCAGGTGCCAGAGTGCTTTTGATAAGCTGAAGACCGCCTTGGTAACCAGTCCCGTTCTGAAGCTGCCAGATTTCTCTCTACCCTTTGAGGTAGTAACTGATGCAAGTGGTTTTGCCCTAGGAGGTGCACTCATGCAGGAAGGTCATGCAGTGGCCTATGAATCCTGAAAGCTCACAACGCATGAGAGGAATTATGATGCTCACGACCTAGAACTACTTTCAGTAGTATATGCCCTGAAGTTGTGGAGACATTACCTACTGGGAAAAAGGTTCTCTTTGATGATGACAGATCATCAGAGCTTAAAGTGGATCTTTACTCAGAAGGACCTCAACATGCGCCAAAGAAGATGGATGCAGACCTTGCAAGAATTTGATTTTGAAATCAAGTACCGCCCAGGCAAAGAGAATGTGGTAGCAGATGCCCTCAACAAAAAAGCCTCCTTGCTTGCAATTACTGTAATATCAAATCCATTGATTATTCAAGCAAATGAGAAGATCATGCAGGATAGATTCTTTGGCCCTATTGCTACCCTACTTATGCAGGAAAGCAAAACTCCTGAGGAGTTGAACAGAGTTCAAGGGTATAGCCTGGATGATGGCATTATGTATTATAATCACAGGCTATGCATTCCCAATGATGAGGGAACCAAGAGTCAAATTCTGAAGGAAGCCCATGATAGCCTTATAGCAGGACATCCCGGTTTCATCAAAACCTACATGTCTGTAAAGAAAAGCTTCTTTTGGCCTGGTCTGAAAAAGGATGTACTGAATCATGTACGTCAATGTCTGACATGCCACAAAGTCAAAGCTGAAAGAGTAAAAATGCCTGGGAAGTTACATCCATTAGACATACCCCAGATGAAGTGGGAATGTATCAGTATGGACTTTATAACTGGATTACCTTCAGTGCAATCAGGTTACAACTCCATTTTTGTGGTAGTTGACAGACTAACCAAAGTTGCCCATCTAATCCCAATAAAAGAAACCTACACTGCAGTGGATGTGGCCAGAGTGTTCCTCAAAGAAATCTTCAGATTGCATGGCCTACCCAGGAGAATAGTAAGTGATCGAGATCCCAAGTTTACTTCAAGGTTCTAGATTGTATTTTTCAAAGTAGTGGAAACTTTCTTGGATCTTAGCACAGCTTATCATCCTGAGATCGATGGTCAAACTGAAAAGGTAAACCAAGTAATCGAGGATATACTTCGATCATGCTATGTGGCAGGGAACCCAAGAAGTGGCTAATCTATCTGCACCTAGTCGAGTTCGCCTACAATGCTTCTTATCACCAAAGTATCGGGATAAGCCCTTTTAAAGCTCTGTATGGACAAGATTGCTTAACTCCATTAACTTGGTCCGACCCATTGATTAGGGTCGAGATGTCCAAATAGATGCTTGACGACATGGAGCAGCAGATGCAGTCAATTCGTAAAGATATTAAAGCTACCCAGGATCAACAGAAGCAATATGCAGATAAGAAGAGAACAGACAGAGAATTCAAAGAAGCAGATATGGTCTTCATTCGAGTACGGCCCAAAAGAAGTTCTTTATCTCTTGGGAAGTACAAGAAATTATCCCCCAGATATTGTGGGCCATATCTGATTACAAAGAAAGTAGGTGACTTAGCCTACGAGCTTCTTCTGCCTCCTCATCTCAAAGTTCATAATGTATTTCATGTAAGCCTTCTAAAGAAATATGTGCCAAGCCCAAATCATGTATTAGATGATGAAATCCTAACCTCTTCAACCCAAGGGCAGATGGAACTCCAACCCAAGGGCAGATGTATTAGATGATGAAATCCTAACCTCTTCAACCCAAGGGCAGATGGAACTCCAACCTGAAGAAATTCTTGATGTTCGAGAAAAGATTCTCAGGAACAGAATTCTCAGAGAATTATTGGTAAAATAAAAGTTCTATCCTTTTGAAAATGCCACTTGGGAGAATGAAGCCGATCTGTTGCGGGATTACCCCCAGTTTGCGAGATGAGGACATCTCGCGTTTTTCAAGTGGGAGAGAATGTAAGATTCCTCCCCAGCCTCTCAAGATGTCCAGCATCTTCCCCTGTAATCAAATCCCTCTTCAGAAATATAAAAGATCTTATTTCTTCCAGTTTTGGCCTAGAGAGAGAAAATCTTCTAGAGAGTGGTAATTCAGTTTTTAAATATTTTTGGATAAAAAAATATCTCATCTTATTAAAATAAGTTCCCCTGAAACAGAAGTTCAAAAAGATTTTTAGAAGGTGCATTAGAAATTAAGTATAATCTGTTCAAGAAGCATTATCCTGGGGATGAAGATTTTTTCGAAATTTTAAATTAAGGTTCTTATGGACCAATAAGATTCATCCAAATCTAGGGAGGAGATAAATGAAGAAATAAAAGAAAAATCTCCCAAAAATGAGTAAATACTCACATAAGATAAAGAGTTGACTAAGGACAAGGTTAATAGTTAAAAAAGAGAGATATTTAGGTGAAATGATGCATTTTTGACACCTCTGCATGGGGGAATTCCCCTCATGAAGGAGACGCCTATTTCACATGTTTGAATGAGTTTTAAACTCCCAAATAATGGGATATTTTTATCTCTCCTCTCTCCTGTTTCAACTAGATCCAAAAAGTGAGCAAAACTGACCTAAAAATGGTCAAAAATTGACCAAACTGATCTGAAAAATTCTAGAATCAGTTGGCTTGGATAGAAGCTCACTTTTTCCTATAAATAGAAGCCCTCCCCTTTGTTGAAACTCAATAGTGTTTTGCACTGTTACCCTATCTCTCCCAAGTGCCAAAAACAGTGAATTGTATTCATAATTCATTAGTTTTTGACCTTCCTTCTTCTAGAAGATTGGTGGCCACTCTTGTCTCAAACAAGAGTTGAACCCTCAAACCATCAAGCCAAAGGAAAGCTCTCAAATTCATTAGTAAGTTGGTGATTCTTCTCTTTTTCATTTATTTCATGGTTTTTATGATTTTTTACGTTTTTTGTCTTCTCTACATTGCAAATGATGTTATGCCTCATTGCAAAGGCATTCCCCTCTCTTCTCTAGTAAATTCAACCATTCTTTATCCTAGGTGAATGATTAATGAATAAAATCAAGTTTATTCATAATGTTTCTCTTAATAAATAAGTAGAAAAATGTTACTTTAGAATGATTTAAATACTCTTGATGCATTTCTAATTAATTTTAGAGACTAAAAATTGAAAAATGGTCAGCCATACAAAGGAGGTTATGGCAAAATTTTTTAAAAATTTGGAAACAAGTATTATCTTTCATTATTCTAAAAGAGTAATCCTTATGATTTCTATATTCGAAAGTGTAATTTTCATGCATAGAAGATGCATTTTGATTAATTGTATAAAAAAATTTAGTTTTATTATAAAAGTGTTACTTTTATCATATTTGATTTTATGCATAAAAGATTATTTTTTTATTATAAAAGTGTTACTTTTATCATATTTGATTTTATGCATAAAAGTATGCATAAAAGATTATTTTTTTATTATAAAAGTGTTACTTTTATCATATTTGATTTTCATGCATTGAAGTATGCATAAAAGATTATTTTTTTAATTATAAAAGTGTTACTTTGATTTTCATGCATAGAAGTATGCATAAAAGATTTTTTTTATTATAAAAGTGTTACTTTTATCATATTTGATTTTCATGCATAGAAGTATGCATAAAAGATTCTTATTTTTATTATAAAAGTGTTACTTTTATCATATTTGATTTTCATGCATAGAAGTATGCATAAAAGATTATTTTTTTATTATAAAAGTGGTACTTTTATCATATTTGATTTTCATGCATAGAAGTATGCATAAAAGATTATTTTTTTATTATAAAAGTGTTATTTTTATCATATTTGATTTTCATGCATAGAAGTATGCATAAAAGATTATTTTTTTATTATAAGTGTTACTTTTATCATATTTGATTTTCATGCATAGAAGTATGCATAAAAGATTATTTTTTTATTATAAAAGTGTTACTTTTATCATATTTGATTTTCATGCGCATAGAAGTATGCATAAAAGATTATTATTTTTATTATAAAAGTGTTACTTTTATCATAATTGATTTTCATGCATAGAAGTATGCATAAAAGATTATTATTTTTTACTATAAAAGTGTTACTTTCATCATAAATGTTTTTTATGCATAAATGGGTGCATAAAAGATATTTTTTTATATTAAAAGTGTGATTTTCATCATAAATAGTTTTTATGCATAAGTGGGTGCATAAAAGATATTTTTATATTAAAAGTGTGATTTTCATCATAAATGGTTTTTATGCATAAATGGGTGCATAAAAGATATTTTTTTATTAAAAGAGCGATTTTCATCATAAATGATTTTTTTATGATGATAAAAGTGTGACTTTCATCAGAATCGGATTTTATGCATAATTAGATGCATATAGAATCTTTATAATTAAATAAGTCTTCTCCTTAATCCTCTATTTAATTTTCACAAAAAATAAAAAAATGAATAAGTAGATAATCTGTGAGAAGAAATGCTACCGTTTCATATTTACTAAGATGGTAATGAGAAAGATAGTTTAGGAAGAACCTTTCCAGACCCAAACTCTGATTCAGACTATTGACCAAGACCTAATTCCTTCGTCAATGACGATATGATCAGTTCAGGAAAAATGCACTTAAAACACCCACCGAATCTGAAACTAAGTTAAGACTTTTGATTTTGATCTGAGGATCAAGTTGACAGAATTCGAGCAATTTTGTTTGGAATTCAGACCTGGATCTAGAAGTATTGAGATACGGATTTGCATAGAAACCATGTTTTCTAAAAGACTATCTTACGCCAGAATGCCGGAGGGAGCATTTGGCATATATGTTTATCTAAGGGAAGTTCGGTTGCAGCAGCTGGCGGGGAGGTTCGAGGGACAGCTCACGCGCGGCAAAGCCTGCGGAGGTCTTGACCAGTCTCGGTATGGTTAAAATGGTGCACTTCCGGTACGATGGGCGAGGGCCGACGAAGCGGTCCCTGAGTGAAGTGCCAAGACACCCAAGGAGGATCTTGGAGGGTTCTGACCAGGTGATGCACGGGCTCGCGGTGCCGAGGACACCCATGCGTATATCAAGGAAGATATTATATGAAAGAACAATGTCATTGTAATCTATCACTGGATCTCGTTGTTGACTCAATGGTCTCAACGGAGAGTCCAGAATGATACTGTTTTGTGAGAAACAAAGACTCAATGGAAATTTTGAAGTATGACATGTGTAACCAGTAAATTGTTATCATGGATTGTTTTTTTATATATATCAAAGTTTCAAAGAGGAGTGTGTGTGTATCTGTTTTCTAAAGCTAAAGTTAAGAAAGGTATTTCAATTATGGGTGGGTGAGTACTTATTTGGTTCCACTGATTCCAGTGGTAGGGTGGTGGCTAACCCATGGGCCGGATGGGGTTAGGCTGGAATCAGTGGAATTTTAATAATCAAATTGAAAAATCTTAGGATTACGCTAGGATTCAAGTAGCTAGTTAATTTCCTGATAAATTTCTCAATTGAGTGGATCAACGGCTGTGCCTGATCTTGATCAGGAAAAAAGCATTGAAATTTCTCAGATGATCAAATTATATCAGTGATAGTTTCCTTCTCTATCTGGTTTATTCAGGTGAAGGATAGTTTAGAATTGATCTCGTTAGAAAAATTCGTTAAGAAAATTCAAAAAGGTGGAATCGTCCTCGCTTTTCGGGCATGTTAAATTTTCCCGGTTTCGGATCTCGGAGTGACCACCAGCCTAGTCTCGTAGTGAGAAACCCTACCCCGCGCATGAGGGGGCCGCTTCCGCTGTCAGTCTACTACCGTGCGAGGAGGGGGCAGAGGGATCTCACACTCTAGAACCACCACCCTAAGCATGACTTTTTTCCCACTAAAGTTAGAGAAGTGACCCAAAAAGATGCATAAGAAATCATTCAAATACTCTCCGAAAATCTTGGTGGCGGTCCTCTGAAAAGAGGCTGGGGCATCGCAAAGACCAAAGGGCATCATCCTGGAGGCATATGTTCCCCACTATGTGACAAATGTTATCTTGAGCTGATCCTTCTTATCGATCACTACTTGGCTGTAGCCACTGAACCCATCCATGAAGGAATAGATCACATGGCCGACCACAACTTCTAGAACCCGCACTATGAAGGGAAAGGGAAACCCATCTTTGATTGTGCACTGATTGAGGGGTCTGAAGTCTACAAATATCCTAATCTTTTTGGTCTTATTTTTTTGAATCATCACTATAGGTGACAACCACTCCGAGTGCTCAATGGGGACAATGATATCCGCCTCTTCCATCTTGTCCAGCTCTTTCTTTACTACTTTTGAATATTTTGGGTTCATGCGGTAAATGCCCTTCCTCACTAGCAGATTGCCTTCTTTTACTGGAATTCTGTGAGTGCAAATGGTTGGGTCTATCACTAGGATATCCTTGTAAGTCCATGCAAACACATCTTGGTGCTCTTTGAAAAATTTTGTGATTCTCTGAAGAGTGGAAGGGTCCTCCCAGACCCAAGCTACCACCAAGATGGGGTGTGGCTCCTCTACTATGCCCAGGTTTAACTCTCTCGCCTCCTCGTGGTAAGTGGTGGGTAGAAGAGGAGCAGTGCCGAGTGCATATTTATGGAGAGATAAAGGGTCATGGGCTGGGTGATGTCTAGAGGGAATTTACCAATACATTGTGTGAAGATTTTTGAAAGCCCCAAACTCAACTTGTACATGTGTACATGCGTGATGTTCCGTATTGTGGTAAAGACATGGGAGCACTCATTGACTCAGTGTGGGTGTCATGGATGTGTGGTTATATGTGGAAATCAAGCTTTAGGCTTTGATGGAAGTGTATATGCAAGGAAAATGATGAGATCTTGGAAGCATAGACTTGTCCAGAGCATGTCCAGAGCATGGTCTGCTTGAGATGGTGTCACTCATTTGGTTGCTCTATATGTGTGTGTGTCCCAAAAATAAAAAATGTGTACTTGTAAATTGTATTCGAAAATGTGCAAGTGCATGGGGGCAATTAGTTGTTCGGGGTGCCAATTTAATATGTGTATGAGGGGTGATGTGGCTGTGCATGGCTATGTGTGTGCATGAGCCGGTTCTGGAAGGGGAAGGAAAAAGAAGGTGATGGGCGTGCGAATAGCGGGGGAGAGGTGGTGCAGGGAGCATTCGACAGATGGGAGGATGCTAATTCGGGCCATGGGTGGCATGCAGCACATGAGACAAACATTGGGCGCACAGTGAAGAGGAGCGAATACAAGGAAAAAACGTGTGCGCGTTGCAGTCTACCAAGATAGAGAACAACTAGGGGCTAGTTGCGAATGTTAGCAAAAGGAGAAGCAGCACAATGAAGGCCTAGGAAAGTGTGTGTGGGCGGTCATAGCACCGGGCATGGGAGAGGCAATCTGCTGGAGGTTAGAGCCTTGGGTTTCGCAGAGGTCAACTGTGTTGTTACTCTGAAGCCTACAGGCTGGGAATGGTCCTGGGAGGACTGTCGTGGGCTAATGAGAAGGACTGGGAGTGACCAGGAGAGCTAAGGTGGACTAGAAGTGACAGGTGTGGGAGTTTCTGAGAGCAGTTGATGAAGACTATGAGAATCACGACTGCATGATTCTGGAGGGAAGCGGGGAATATACGTGAACAAGAAGAGGCCATGGCGGATGCGGGTGTTTGGTGAATAGGAAGGCTACGGAAGGTGAGCTTGGCTTGTCGATAGAAGCTTGTGAGCGAGTGGATAGCAACCACGACCAAGGTGAGCTTGGCTTGTCGATAGAAGCTTGTGAGCGAGTGGATAGCAACCAAGACCAAGGTGCGTGAGCTCACAGAAGGGCCTCTTGATTGAAGGAGAGAACCGTGAGCAGGAGAAAAGCTATGAGGTAGCTCTACCTCATATAACCTAGAGGCAGAGATGAGCAAGAAAGGCGGGCTGCATGCCTAGCTGTTGTTGATGTTCAGGGGACTGGCATGGACAGAAGAATGCACATCAGGGGAGCAAGATGCTAGCCATGAGATCAGAGACCGTGGATTGTTAAGAGTGGGCTGATTTTGAATGGATGTTTGATGAGGATGGTTCTGAGGATGTCATGGATGTTCAACTCTGTAAAGATGAAGACTTGTATTGAAATAAAGTTTTGTACATGCTCTTGGGTCTGGTGTTCTGGGGTGTGTTTGTATCAGTGTGTGGAAGTGTGACACTCTATAAAGGCATATATAGCTATACCGCTTCCGTGTCATCACTTTTTGGTGCCTCCACAGAGGAAGAAATTTCCTTCGGTTTGTGAAAGAAGACAAGGGTTTGTTTGAAGAAAGATTGAAGAGATGGCTTAGGACTTTCCAGAGTATTGGGGATTACCGCATGAAAGTGCATTCAGGTTTCTGGAAAAGATGGAATTTACAGCTTTGATGAACCCCGGAGATCCTCCCTCAGATTTTGACTTATTGCTGCTGCTTTACAGGGTGATGCAAAAGCATGGCTACAGATGTTTGTGTGACTACACACAGGAATGCTCATCACAACAGGATCCTGAGTACTATGTAGCTAGAGCTACATTTTTGGCACAGTTTGCCCGTGTAAGAAGTCCGAATGATGTGTGGAAGGAGTTGTGTAAAATTTAGCAAAAGGATGGATAGGATGTGGATCAATATTTGATTGAGTTTGGTAGACTGTGGAGTCTATGGTGTGAGGCTTTGATTCTTGAAGTACCCCCACAGATGATAATTAGAGACCGGTTTGTGGTGTGGTCTGAAGCCAACCCTCCGTCTGAAGGTGGAGCTGAAGAATCTGGATAGCTTTGAGGAAGCTGTCAGAGTTGCTTGAGAGAAGGAGTGGAAGGTGAAGTGTCTGAGGCAGTTGGGAATACAGGAAGAGCCAAAGAAGTTTGTGAAAATGCCAGAGATTGAGAGTATGCATCCTGAAAGAGAGGCTACTGTTGTTCCGAAACAGGAGGATACTTTGAAGAAAGATGTTCATGAAGCAGTGGAGCTCATGAAGAAGTCTTTAAGCTTGAATTGGATAGAGTCTACAGGAAGAGGAAGAGGAAAAGGTGTTATGGGAAGGAAGACTGATGCATCATCTAGTTCTAAAGGAAATTCAGCAGATATTGGAAGAGGGAGAGGGTATTCGAGTGATGTGCAATGCTGGAATTGTGGTGAGTGGGGTCATATCAGTCCGCAATGTGAGAAACCAGCCAAAGTTAATGGTGGTATGTATTAATTGTCTATAGATAGGAATGAATGATAGGGTGATTGACCCTAGTATGTAAATGAAGGATGCAATTCACCCCAATGTTCATGAAGTCCGTAAGGTCACATTTGCAGAGCAAAATATGGGACAGATTAACCTATTGGAAATGGAGAAGGGTAAGGTTTTTGGAATCAGCCCTGAAGAGTTTTCAAAAGATGAGGAGGAGGAGGATGGAGGTATTGATGATGTGCAGCCAGTTATAATTCAGCCTATGATTAGGGAAGTGATGAAGACTCCAGTGTGCTATCTACCATGTGAACATCATACTATTAAATAGGCTAAAACTGAGCTTGTTGATTGTACTTTTGACTCTTGGAAGAGAAATCTTGATATGTTGTTTAAGAAGATTATCGATGATGTTGTAGATTGTGAAAGTGATGTTAGTGTTGAGGAACCTGATGTGTTTGAGTATGGATATGACTTGGATGATCTCTTTGATTCAGAAATGAGTAATGACTTGCATGTGCCTGTACTTCAGCCCAGTCAGGGTGGAATGTGATGATCAAAATGTTACTAATGAAGATACTATGGATAAAGTACATATTGATGATCCGGGTGATGAGTTGGATATTGCAGCTTGTGAGAATTTGGATGATGAGCTGAACTATATTCTTGATAATGCATTGGATAATCTGTTGGAATTGGCTTCCTTGTAGAAGACAAATATTGGCATACCAGTTGTGTAGGAAGGGAGTGATGGTGTGACTGATGATGAGTTAGATGCTATTTTGGATGATGATGTGATAGATTTTGCATGTGCGGTTGTTGATCATAAGGTGTGTGTTCCTTGTCATGCCCAAGAGAATGAGTCAAATTTTGTCAGTATAGTGAGAATGCATGTGGGATTATTGTTGTTGGTCAAGGGGACCAAGATGCTTTGCCTGGCAGTTTAGGAAGCTTAGACTTGGTAGAGATGCCTGTGCAAGATGTGGAGAATCTTGAAGGATCACCAATGGTCTTGAAGCTGGAAAAACTACAGGGAAGTGGCAATGATGAGTTTACAGTGCATGAAGCTGCTATGTTTGATGTTAATGGGTTGAAGGGAAATGAGTTTATGGTGGATACACCTTTTGTTGATGCTCAACATATGGATGAGTGGTCTGGCTATAGTCTTAGTTTGGCAGTTTGTCTAGAGGAAGAGTTGGAAACCAATCATGTAGGTTGCAAATTGGATGACCATGAGATGGAAGTTGATGATCAGATGTTTGTTAATTCAGTACATGATTATGAGTGGGATTCAGATGTGTTAGAGAGGAGTAGAGGTGAGGAATGGTTGTTTCCATCACAAGACTATGTGAGCTGGTATGGAGGAGGAAATGCAATAGTATATATTGATGATGCCATATATAAAGAACCGAGGGGGTTGCTGAAAATGGAAGATCATGACAGGATGTATCAATGGTTATTTGACAGAGGAAAATGCTTGAAGGATTGGAAGGTGTATGCACCGAGATTTTTGTTTGATCCAGGAGGATAAATAGTCTCTGTTTGTATAGCTGCTGGACATGAATGTCACAGCAGAAGAGTGGGGTTGCTAAATATGTGTGAAGATTTTTGAAAACCCCAAACTCAACTTGTACATGTGTACATGAGTGATGTTCCGTATTGTGGTAAAGACATGGGACCATGTTGGGGTTCAACAACACAGAAGAAAGTATAAACAAACACAATTGCTCAATAAAAGACATGTTGATTAAGCCAAAGCAGAAAACTCAGACATGGCAGAAATGCGATGCATAGACAGAGGTTTGAAAGAGTAAGGTCACAGAAGCGATAGGAAAAGAACTCCAATTTTTCTTGATTCACTCTCTCTCATTACATTGCTTCCCCTTCTTTTATACTTTGCTCAAAATCGTTATTCTCCAGAACATTATTCTTGAGTAACCGTTACCTATCTTAACTTCCAAGATCCCAAGAAAGTCATCATACATTCCTACCATTTTAGCATATGTCTGACTTACTAAATATCCAACTGCTTACATATCCGACCTACTATATTCCGACTGCTTATATATCCGCCGACTTACTACATTCTGACTTAGGAGAACTATGCCTTCAACACATGGCACGTCCCGGTGGTAGATTTCAAAGAAATCTGACTCGGATCCACACATCCCTTGATCAGTTCAAAATGGCAGACAAAAAGTAAAAGCATGCTGCTACATCAAACAATAGTAGCAACATCAAAAGTCTGGTCCACCTCCTTCATAACATCAGGTTCAGCAACCTGCACATCCTTGTCTGTTGCTGCTTCATCCATGCTTTGTAATAAAACTGGTTCCGGGAACTGCTCAGATTTGTATCTGGTTTGCACCATACATCTCTACCTCAGGCACTTGGTCTGTAACATCTCAACTGTTTCTGCTAGCAAGTCTGCTACTTAGGCTTTGTAACTCTGTTTTTTCTCCAGGTCCTGCACTTTCTGCATCCAAAACTCTTTTTCCTTCTTTAATTGAGCATTCTCTTCCACTAATATTGCTTCATGTTCTGTAATGAAACCTGTCTGCAACTTATCATAAGGATACTTCAATACAAAAGACAGTCTTTCTTGAATTATCCTCCACATATTTTGCATATTGGAAGTCAACTGCTGCTTTAGTACTATGACATCACCTTCTACCATCAGAACTCCATTAATGTCCAACTCCTCTTGAGCTAGTACCTGCCTCTCCATAAGCTGCAATGGTTGCAACCTCAAGTTCGTCACATCATTATGAACTTGTAACTCTATATTCCTTTGGGCCAACTGTTGCATTTCCAAACCAACCTTCTCTTCCAGGTTCTGTGTCCATTCCTTGAACATTCCTAAAGACCTCTTCACCTGTACCATTGTGACATGAAAAATTGATATCTTTCATTTTCAATTTTGTGCATATTTTGATGGTTTCTCAATGGTAATAAGGTGGAAGCTTGTCCAAGAAGATTGTGGCGCCCATAATGGAATAACGGCGTGGTGATGCGGCGGCTTGGTGGCTACCTCGATAACATCATTCTATCTTCAAATATAATGGGTTTACTTGATTTAGGGTGCACACATTGTAAATGCCACAAGTATGCTTGATAAAATACTTTGGTATGGTAGATAGGCCAGTGATGTGGAAAATAAAATTGGGCCTTCATGCTCACATGGATTTTAATTGTATTATTAATATGGTATTCACCATAAGGCTTGGGGAGTGTGGAAGGCATGTGGAGGAGTGTGTGTAGGTGCATAATTGGGAAAGATTCTTCTAGAATGCCTACATGGAAGAGGAGAATTCTGCCATGTGTAAGTGGGATCTCCACCTACATGCCACTTAGGCTTGGCTATTATCTCATCACACTCTCAAAGTCAAAAAGTCTTTAATTTAATAATCAATAGAAGACTTAGCCTAAGAGGACAATTGATGGTGACATCTACCCTTATGTCACTGAAGGGTTGAAGATTTTTATGTTGTAATTTATAACAATGGAAGAGAGGGTGATTCTCCACCTATAAAAGGAGCCCTCCTCTCCCTTTCAAATCAAGGAATGAGCCTCCTCAATTGAGCATTTTTGTGTCATTGCCATTCTCTTATCTTTCAAACCCTTATTCAAACACTCTCTTTACATGTGAATGTCTCATTTAGCATTAGATCCTCATGCTTAACCCAATTTTGGATCTCTTTGATGATTCATGATAAGTGGGATAAGGAGTTATTATCTTGGCGGGCCTGTGACTTCTCAAGGTAGCCCTTGCCTTATTGCCGCCCTCCTTTGGAGGTACCAATGGTTTTAGCGGTAATGAGCATGTGGAAAGACTTTGGGGACCATAGGTAAATCTTTACGATTGTCCGCTGAGCAATGTTAACCCTTACCCTCTAGCTTGAATCATGAAGGAGATGAAAGGCAAGAGGCTATGTGAAAATTGAGGTTTCATGCAAAGAGAGAGAAGTGCAGTTTTTGTGGTCCAATACCCAAATTTCAACTGGTAATTACTCATCACTTGGGTATTGATTTCTAAAATTGATCATACGGCTAGGATGCTCTTTATATGCTCTTTCCACTTATGTAACTAATTTCTCAATCCTTTACTTCATTGATGATCAGAATTTCTCCCAAAGTTGCTAACTTTTATGCGAATTTTGGCAGTTTTATAGTCTTGTAGTAAAATGCTCATAACTTTTCGCTCGGTTGCCTGTTTTTGAAAGTTTTTATATAGACGCAAAGCTCTCTTCAAGCTCTACGCATCTATATAATCCTCTCTTGCACAGCCTATATGGATTTAAAACTGCAATTCTCTGTGTATCTTTGCTTTTATAGACTTTTGGCCATTATTTCTTCTTAATCATGATTAATTCCTCCTAATCATGATTAATTCCTCCTAATCTCTTATCAAAAGGCAAACCGCATGTGTCTTATCCTCTTGTAAGTGATTGCTATATTCATTTTCTTTAATATGTTCCATCCAAATCACCCAATTCAAACGGATGAACCTTACCAATATTCCTCGTATATTTCCGTTCACATAATCCTGAGTCCGAAGATTTTCTTCTAACAAAGAATTGCCCTCTTGTTTGGAGCTGCAAGAGTGGCAAAAATTCTTGCTTCTTCGAAGCCTTTCATCTTTCCTTCCATGAATTATGATCTCACCTTTGATGTGTATATCTTTATCTTAACTTAGGGAGAGAAAGGGAGGTGAGGAGGCTATGAGGTTTCATACAAGTGTGTTTTGATTCTAAGAAGTGACCGAAGTCCAAACCCCAACTTCGTGTCACATTTTTTGGTGGAGACGGCTGGGCAGGTTTTACTTAGAATTATTCTATTTTAACCTCAAGGTCTCGCATGATTAAAGGAAAGTTATTTTGAAACAAGTAAATTTCCCTTGTTGCTACTCATCTTTTGGTGCAAGATGTTCAACATTTCGGTGTTCCAAGGATCGGAAGGAGAAGACCCGGGGAGTTATCTCCGAGAGTTTAACTGAGCATGCCGCTTGACGGGTTGGTCTATGAAGGAGAGGGCAGAAATACTTCCAGATTTCTTAGAGGGTGTGGCCTTAGCTTGGCATGAGGCTTTGCCAGAGGAGTCCAAGAATGATTGGGAAAGGTTGACCAAAGCAATGAAGGAGAGATTTGGGATAGTGGAGTCACCAAATGCTTTACTATTACAATTGGATCAAATTTTCCAAAAGGAGGGAGAGTCAATTTCTGCCTTTTCAATGAGGTATGAAGCCTTGTTCATCAAATATCAACAAGCTGCTTTACATGTTGTTGCTTCTTCTTCTTCTTCACCTTCTATGGAAGATTCAAAGAGTTCTTTAGCAATGGAGCACCTTAAGATGAGCAAGTTTATCAGGGCTTTGGATCCCCGCTTGCATGGAAAAGTTCTTAGCAAAGATCCCACTAATTTTAAAGAGGCTCTTCGTATTGCTTTGAAGACGGAGGCCACTCTTCATATTGAGTCCACACCTGTGCCTACAACTTTTCAGGTCATTCCTACAAAGCCTGATGCTAGGGCTTACCCATTGATACTGGGTAGGCCATGGCTTCACCAAGTGAAGGCGATTCAAAAGTGGGAGACAGGTGATCTTATTCTATAAGGTGAGAATAAGAAGGTCCACTACAACATCAAGAGTCGTCGCAAGAAAGTGGTAAGAGGTGAACCTTCAACTTCCGAAAGTTCAGAGTCAGAGTCATCTGATGAAGAAGAGAAAAGTGGTAGCTCCGAGGATTCCATCTCAGAAGGGGAGGTGGAGGGAGTTGCATTTGGTCTTTCCCTGGGAAGGGATCGAGGGGATGCTGAAGACAATGGAGCCTTGGAAGGGGAAGCTTCTTCAACCATGTGCAAGAAAGGAGATGTGGACCTCACTAGTCTTCACCAACAAAATGAACTTCTTCTTGATGAGTCCATAGCAGGTACTGAAAGGGAGAAGTACTTAAAAATGTTGGATGGATTTCCTAACCTGTTTGCAAACAGCTACTCACAAGTACGCCAAGTTACCCTAGTAGAGCACAAGATTGATCTCAAGCCTCAAAGTAAGCTGGATTTATTTTTCCAGTAGAGAATTCAGAGTGGATTTCCCCAGTTGTAGTCACTCCAAAAAAGGGTGGAAAATGGCGTGTGTGTGTGGACTTTCTCCCTTTGAATGCATGCACAAAGAGGGATTATTATCCTCTACCCTTTCAGGATGAGATTTTGGATCAAGTTGCAGGTCATGAGTTGTATTCAGTGTGTGATGGATACTCTGGATACTTTCAAATCCAGATTTGTGAAGAAGATCAAAGGAAAACCTCATTTATCACCCCTTGGGGAGTGTATGCCTATAGGGTGATGTAAGATTCCTCCCCAGCCTCTCAAAATGTCCAGCATCTTCTCCTGTAATCAATCCCTCTTCAGAAATATAAAAGACTTGTTCCTAACTGTTTTAACCTAGAGAGAGAATATTCAGAATTTTAATATTTTTGGATAGAAAATTATCTCATCTTATTAAAATAAGTTCCCCTGAAATAGAAATTCAAAAAGAACTTTCTAATGTGCAATTGGAATTAATTAGAAATGGGTATAAAGGACCTTAGCCTAAGGGTCTAGATTTTCAGAAATTTTTGGATTATGGTCCAATTAAGGTTCCTATGGGCCAATAGCATCAATCCATGTGTAGGAAGGAGATAAATCCAATTTGTAAAGAAGATACCCAAAAAAATGAGTAAATGCTCACATAAGATGAAGAGTTGAAAATGTACAATGTTTATTAGTAAAAAACTATGAGCAATATTAAAAATATGAGATATGTAAGGAAGGGGAGTTCTTTAAAGGAGGTGCATATTTCACATAAGATGAAGAGTTGAAAATGTACAAGGTTTATTAGTAAAAAACTATGAGCAATATTAAAAATATGACATATGTAAGGAAGGGGAGTTCTTTAAAGGAGGTGCATATTTCACATAAGATGAAGAGTTGAAAATGTACAAGGTATATTAGTAAAAAACTATGAGCAATATTAAAAATATGACATATGTAAGGAAGGGGAGTTCTTTAAAGGAGGTGCATATTTCACATGCTTGAATGAGTTTTAAACTCATAAAAATTGAGATATTTCATCTCTCCTCTCTCCTAATTCAAGTCTAGTTCCAAAAAGTTAGCTTAACTGACCTAAAAATGGTCAAAAATTGACCAAACTGATTTGGAAAATTCTAGAATCAGTTTGTTTTGGTTAGGAGCTCAATTTTTCCTATAAATAGAAGCCTCCCCCTTGTTGAAAAATAGATAGTGTTTATGCATCGTTACTCTACTCCACCTAAGCCAAGAACTGTGAATTCATTTAATAATTCACTAGTTTTTGGAGCTTCCCTCTTTCTTTAATCCCCATTAGTGGCTCCATCAACATACTTAACCAATTGATTGGTTGGGGGCCTCTACCATGAACAAAGAATCAAGCAAATTATAAGGTAATTAGTGAATTTTGATCATTTTCTATAATTTCTCAATGTTTCTCTCTTCTCAACCCCTCTCAAGCTTGAGAAGCTTAATTGGAATGGTTTTTTGAATGCTATTCAAGTTAATTGATGAATGTTAGTGAAGAGTTACATAATTTGATGAATGCTATTGAAGTTAATTGATTAATGATAGTTAAGAATTACATAAATTTCTATTTATGTTTAATTCTAATGGTTTTTATGTAATTTCTCTCTCTCACTCAAGAAATGGTCATACTCATGACCCATTCTCAATCCAAATGAAGGTTTTCATAAAGCTTTTCCTTAATCCAAGATTAAGCTATGCTTGAGGCCAAATTAATGGTTTTTTTTCTATGCTTTTAGTTTATGTATATTGATGATTCAATCCACTATGGATTGATGATCCAATTAGAGACCATTCTAATTATTTTCTTAATGATAAGCTTTATCTCTTAGAAAAATTGAGATTTATCAGTCATAACAGCGGAGCTATGGTAAAATTTTTATAAAAATTATGCATAATATAATTTTATTCAAAGCATGAAAAGAGGACTTTCTACCATATTCTAGGAATTATCATCCTAGATTAATTGAAAGATATTCATTGTAATCATAGAGAAATTGATATTATGCATAATTGATTTTCATGCATAGAGGTATGCATAAAAGATTATTATTTTAACATAAAAGTGTTACTTTTATCAATTTTCATTTTCATGCATAGAAGTATGCATAAAGGATATTTTTTTAATATTAAAAGTGTTACTTTTATCATTTTTAATTTTCATGCATAGAAGTATGCATAAAAGAAAATTTTTATATCAAAAGTGTTACTTTTATCATTTTTAATTTTCATGCATAGAAGTATGCATAAAGGATAATTTTTTTATATCAAAAGTGTTACTTTTATCATTTTTAATTTTCATGCATAGAAGTATGCATAAAGGATAATTTTTTTTATATCAAAAGTGTTACTTTTATCATTTTTAATTTTCATGCATAGAAGTATACATAAAGGATAATTTTTTATATTAAAAGTGTTACTTTTATCATTTTTCATTTTCATGCATAGAAGTATGCATAAAGGATAATTTTTTATATATCAAAAGTGTTACTTTTATCATTTTTAATTTTCATGCATAGAAGTATACATAAAGGATAATTTTTTATATTAAAAGTGTTACTTTTATCATTTTTCATTTTCATGCATAGAAGTATGCATAAAGGATAATTTTTTATATCAAAAGTGTTACTTTTATCATTTTTAATTTTCATGTATAGAAGTATACATAAAGGATAATTTTTTTTATATCAAAAGTGTTACTTTTATCATTTTTAATTTTCATGCATAGAAGTATGCAGAAAGGATAATTTTTTTATAGTAAAAGTGTTGCTTTTATCACATTTGAAATTATTGCATAGAGGTATGCATAAAAGATGATTATTATACTGTAAAAATGTTACTTTTGTCATAATTGGTTTTGATGCATAGGGTTATGCATAAAAGATATTTTTATACTAAAAGTGTGATTTTCATCATAAATAGATTTTATGCATAAATTAGATGCATAAGAGAAATTCTTTTATTCTAAAAGTGTCTTTCTCATCTAAATTGAATTTATGCATAAGAAGATGCATAAAAGATTGATTTTAATTCAAAAGTGTCATTCTCATCTAAAATGAATTTATGCATAGGAAGATGCATAAAAGATTGAATTTTAATTCAAAGTGTCATTCTCATTTAAAATGAATTTATGCATAAAAGATTGATTTTTATTTCGAAAGTGTTAGTATCCTTAAATGGAATTTATGCATAATTAGATGCGTAAAGAAATTTTATATCAAATATAAGAATTCTCTTATATTCTATAAATAGATATGGGAAGGGATAGGATGTGATAAGACGTATATGAGAAGAGTTATGATGTGATAAGATGAGTTAAGATGTGATAAGATGAGTTAGGATGTGATAAGATGAGTTAAGATGTGATAAGAGACCTATGGGATGAGTTAGGATGTGATAAGATGAGTTAAGATGTGTATGGGATGAGATAAGAAGTGTATGAGATGAGATAAGATGTATATGGGTTGTGATAGGGCGAGAATGGATGTGATGTAAAAGAATATATGTGAAGGCGTATGAGGCCATATGAATGGAAATGTAGAAATAGATGAATGTAGATGTGGATGTATGAATGTGAAAGTGGATGTATGCATGAAGATGTATATGCATAGATGTGAATGTGGATGTAGATGTATGCATGAAGATGTATATGCATAGATGTGAATGAGGATGTAGATGTGGATGTATAGATGTGAATGTGAATGTGGATGTATGCATGAGGATGTATATGCATAGATGTGAATGTGGATATAGATGTGGATGTATAGATGTGAATGGGAATGTGGATGTGGATGTATGTGAATGTGGATGTGAATGGGAATGGGAATGTGGATGTGAATGGGAATGTGGATGTGGATGTGGATGTATGTGAATGTGGATGTAGATGTGGATGTATAGATGTGAATGTGGAATGTGGATGTGGATGTATGTATGTATGTGGATGTAGATGTGGATGTATAGATGTGAATGGGAATGTGGATGTGGATGTATGTGAATGTGGATGTAGATGTGAATGTATAGATGTGAATGTGGAATGTGGATGTGGATGGATGTATGTATGTGGATGTAGATGTGGATGTATAGATGTGAATGAAAATGTGGATGTGGATGTATGTATGTATGTGGATGTGGATGTATGAATGAGGACGTGATAGTGGATGTATGCATGTGGGTGTGGATGTATGGATGTGGATATGGATGTGTATGTATGAATGTGGATACGGGATGTGGATGTATAAATGAGGATGTGAAAATGGAGGTAAGCATGTAGATGTGGATGTATGGATGTGAATGTGGATGTGGATGTGGATGTATGGATGTGGATATGGATGTGAATATATGATATGTGATGTGAAGGAATCTGAAGTGAAGAGATGGAAAATGATGTGATTGGATGAGTACATATATAAATGGAATGTGGAATAAGTAATGTGGATTAATGAGGGATAATGTGGAAAAATGAGAGTTAATATAGAAACTGTATTTGTAAACTATTGTAAATGTTGTTTGTAAATGGCTGTTTTATGTCAAGAATGCTGGGGATGCATTTTGACCGTCTTGTGATTAAGGTCGTGGAGACCTAACTGTTAAAGTTACAACTGCTGACGGAGAGTCAATGGAGGACGTCTCGCGTAGCAAGGTCGACCGAGGTCTTGACCAGCCTCGGTTCGATTAAAAATGGTGAGCTTCCGGTACAGTGGATGAGGGACCAAGGAAGCGGCCTATGAGTGAAGCGCTAGGTCACCTGCGAAGGATCCTAGAGGGTGCTGACCATACGGTGCTCGGGCTCTGGGTCGCCTAGGATACCCACATGTGCATCGAGGAAGATATTGGAACAAGGAGTAAGAGATGTTTTGTGAAACCGGGCATGGATCTGGTTGATTGACCTTGCTGGTCTTCAATGGATGAGTCCATGGCTCTTTATATGGATCTGTTGGTTGATCTTGCTGATCTTCAACGAGAGTCCATCTTGATTTTTATAAGTGATTATATTGCCGAGTATTATGGGCTAGGAACTATTGAAAAGGCCCCTGTGTGGACAGGTGGTGAGCGTGCTAGTTGCCAATGATGCCATAGATACTCTGATGAAGGAATGATGGGAAATTATGAATCAACCGGATAAATTGGAAGATTATGATCAGTGGTACTATGGTTTCATTAAAGGATTGTTTTAAAGTTAGCTGATGCTAAGAAAAAGGCAATTTCATATTGGGTGTGTAAGTGGTGTGGCTAGTTTTATGTTTGCATGAACTTCCGGCTAGGGGGCCTTGGAACTCTTTTCCTTGGTACCCGGGACAAAACCTAACCAAATTCCAAATTGGATCCCATCACTACAGTGGTTGGGCGGTTGGCTAACCCATGGGATCGGATGGGGTTAGGCTGGACTGATGGATCCATAAATCGAGACTCAACTTTTGTTATTACGATAGATAAAGTAAATCTCGGACAGTAATTGTTCTATGGATAGAAATCAACGGCTGTGCCTCTTGAATGGAGAAAAAAGCGTTGATCCCAATGATCCAAGTGCAAGTTTCTTCCTTGATCCGACCAAATATCTTATAGATGCAATTGGATCAGTTTGATCAGAAATGATCTTGACTACGTTAGAGTAAAAAGTTATCCTGGAGGAATCGCCCGTGCTTTCCGATAAAGGAAGTTTTTCCGGGTTCGGTTTTGGAACAACCGACGGATTAGTCTCTTATCCGGATATCCGTGGGTGAGGCCCCGAGTGTGGGACCCCTGTCCCGCGCGAGAAGTGCTACTTCCGCTGCTAGTACCCCGAATCCGTTGCTCGGTGGGAGCAGGGATCTTACAGGTGATGCCATTTGGCTTGACCAATGCACCAGCAACTTTTCAACGCTTCATGAGTCAGGTATTTGCACCTTACTTGGGAAAGTTTATAAGGGTCTTTCTGGATGATTTTTGCATTTATTCAAGCCGCATGGATCACTTGGAAAAGTTGAGGTTGGCCTTGCAAAGTATTGATGATGCAAAAGGGTGTCTTAATCCTGGAAAATGCTGCTTGGCACGAAGGAAGGTGGTTCTCTTGGGACATGTTATCTCAGAAGAAGGCATAGAGATGGATCCTAAGAAGGTGCAGGCAATTGTGGCCCTCCCACCACCTACCAATGTAAGGGAGGTAAGGAGGATTTTGGGTAAAACAAAGTATTACCAACGCTTTGTTGACATGTTCTCTGAGAAGATGTATCCTATAAATCTGCTAACAAAGAAGAATGTTTCTTTCCAATGGGGGCCCGATCAAATTCAATCTTTTTGTTTGCTCAAGGAATGCATGAGTCCCCAATTGTGCAGCCTCCTAGGTGGGGGGAGGACTTTTATGTGAACCCAAGTGTCTCATCACATTCAGTGGGTGCTATACTCTTGCAAAAGGGAGAGCAAGGGCGTATGCAACTATTGTATTATGCAAGCCGACAACTCACTGATGCCGAGGAGAGGTATGGTGAAATGGAGAAAGGTGGTTTGTCTCTTGTTTTTGCAGTAAAGAAGTTCAGGTCATACTTGTTACCTCGCCCTTTTTTCTTCCTCACATCTCAACCTTCTTTACAATTCTTGGTCCGCAAACCCAATCCTGCAGGAGGAAAGTTTGCAAAGTGGATTTGCAAGCTTCACGAATTCTCTTTCACTTTTATTACAGAAAACACCACTAGGGCCTCTCTTGTAGATTTGCTTACAAGGAAGGAAGAGGAAGAAGAAACAGGAGCAAAGGAAGAAGTATATGAAGATTTGGAAACGCCGCCAACTGCTTTCACTATGCATTTTGATGGAGCCTTTAGCCCTTCCAGGCAATGTGGGGCTGGGGGGATAGTTTTATTCGATCCAGAAGGAAAAGAGGTATGGGCCAAGGGTAGGGAATTTCCAAAGGCTATATATATCAAATAATGTGGCTGAGTACAATGCATTAATTTGGGGATTAGAAGATTGCATAAAAGATGAAATTGAAGAGGTAGAGGTTAAAGGGGATTCACAATTGGTCATTCGACAAATGAAAGGAGAATATAAGGCGAGGAGTCCTAATCTCCAAGAATTGTATAAAAGGGCAATGGAGTTGAAAGAAGCTTTTGAGTTTTGTAAATTTGTGCATGTTAACAAGAAGGATAATCAAAAGGCTGATGAATTGGCTACTAAAACCTTGGCTTCTTCCAAAGTAGCTACTCTTGCATTAATGGTTACAGGTTGGCCTGAGCTCCAAGATGTTCAACACTATTTAGATACAGGATACTTCCCTCCTAGATTGAATCCTCAACAGAAGCAAAGGCTTACCAGGAAAGCTTATCCTTACACAATTCTAGGAAATGTTCTTTACAAGCAAGGTAAGGATAAGATTCTTAGGAGGGTGGTGAGCCTAGAGGAGTCTAAAAGGATTATGGAATTATGTCATGAATGTTCAGGTCACTTTGCCGCCTCAGCCAGCACAACTCGGAGGATCCTTAACACAGGGTATTATTGGCCTCGACTCAGCAAAGATGTCCATGAGTGGTGTAGAAGCTGTGAAGTATGCCAGGCATATGGGCATAAGTAATTGGTTCTCGGACCCTTAAACCCTATCCCAGCATATGGTCCATTTGAAAGGTGGGGATTAGATTTTGTGGGCCCACTTCCTCGTTCCTCACATATTGGTGGCCACAGATTATGCAACAAGGTGGGCAGAAGCAAAGGCAATGGTCAATAATAAAGCAGTGGCTGTGGCGTCCTTTCTCAAGGATACATATGTGCCCGATTTGGGTGTCCACACATATGTAATACTTCCTCACATGGGAAGTATTACATATTGGTGGCCACAGATTATGCAACAAGGTGGGCAGAAGCAAAGGCAATGGTCAATAATAAAGCAGTGGCTGTGGCGTCCTTTCTCAAGGATACATATGTGCCCGATTTGGGTGTCCACTAGAAATCCTTACAGATGGGGGGAGGTCTTTTAGGAATGACTTGATTGAAGCTTTGGTGCAGAAATTAAAAATAAAGCATGCTATGTCAACTCCCTATCATCCCCAATGTAATGGCTTAGTAGAAAAAACTAATGGACTGCTTTGTGGATCTTTGTCTAAGCTAGTTGGATACTATGAAGAGAAAGTGGGATGTGCATTTGCCAGAGGTCCTATGGGCCTATAGGACAACTCACAAACTCTCTCTTGGTTTCACACCTTTTCAGTTAGTTTATGGAATGGAGGCTATTTTATGGAATGGAGCCAATAGAATTGGAAATCACAAGCCTTCGCACATCTTTTGCACGCTTGAATAATGAAAAAGAAACACATGCCCAACGCCCTAGCACAACTGGAGATCTTGGATGAGAGGCAACTTCAGGCACTTCAAAATTTGGAGGCTGCACAACAACGGCGCAAGGCAAGGCATGACACTCTCATGAGGAAGAAGAAGAAGCCAGAACTCAAGCAAGGAAGCTTAGTCATGAGGTATGATGGCCGTGTGGAGAAACGGCTAGATAAGAAGCTTCTTCGACGTTGGGAAGGCCCCTTCAGGATAAAGCAAAAGTTCAAAAATTAACACCTATCTTCTAGAGGATGCAAGTGGCCAGGAGGTTCCCGGACGTGCCAATGAGTACCGGCTAAAGATATTTTACCCTCGAGCACCATGGCCAGCAGACCCCCAAGACAAGCATGGAGGATCTGCTGGGGGGGGAAAGATGTGACATGAAAAATTGATATCTTTCATTTACAATTTTGTGCATATTTTGATGGTTTCTCAATGGTAATAAGGTGGAAGCTTGTCCAAGAAGATTGTGGCGCCCATAATGGAATAACGGCGTGGTGATGCGGTGGCTTGGCGGCTACTCCGATAACAGCATTCTATCTTCAAATATAATGGTTTTACTTGATTTAGGGTGCACACATTGTAAATGCCACAAGTATGCTTGATAAAATACTTTGGTATGGTAGATAGGCTAGTGATGTGGAAAATAAAAGTGGGCCTTCATGCTCACATGGATTGTAAGATCCCTGTTCCCACCGAGCAACAGATTCGGGATACTAGCAGCGGAAGTAGCACTTCTCGCGCGGGACAGGGGTCCCACATTCGAGGCCTCACCCATGGATATCCGGATAAGAGACTAATCCGTCGGTTGTTCTAAAACCGAACCCGAAAAAACTTCCCTTACCGGAAAGCACGGGCGATTCCACCAGGATAACTTTTTACTCTAACGTAGTCCAGATCATTTCTGATCGAGCTGATCCAATTACATCTATAAGATACTTGGTCAGATCAAGGGAGAAACTTGCACTTGGATCATTGGGATCAACGCTTTTTTCCCCATTCAAGAGGCACAGCCGTTGATTCCTATCCATAGAACAGTTACTGTCCGGGATTTATTTTATCTATCGTAAAAACAAAAGTTTGAGTCTCGATTTACGGATCCATCAGTCCAGCCTAATCCCATCCGATCCCATGGGTTAGCCAACCGCCCAACCACTGTAGTGATGGGATTCAATTAAGAATTTGGTTAGGTTTTGTCCCGGGTACCAAGGAAAAGAGTTCCAAGGCCCCCTAGCCGGATGTTCATGCAAAAATAAAACTAGTCACACCACTCACACACCCAATATGAAATTGCCTTTTCACAGATTCAACCAGTTTAAAACAATCCTTTAATAAAACCATAGTATCACTGATCACCATCTTCCAATTTATCCAGTTGATTCTTAATTTTCCCAATCATTCCTTCATCAGAGTATCTATGGCATCATTGGCAACTAGGACGCTCACCACCTGTCCACACAGGGGCCGTTTCCTAATCCCTAGCCCATAATACTTGGCAATATAATCTCTTATCAAGATGGACTCTCGTTGAAGATCAGCAAGATCAACCAACAGATCCATATAAAGAGCCATGGACTCATCCATTGAAGACCAGCAACGTCAATCAACTAGATCCATGCCCGATTTCAGAAAACAACTCCTACTCTTGTTCCAATATCTTCCTTGACGCACGCGTGGGTATCCTAGGCGACACCGAGCACCGTATGGTCAGCACCCTCTAGGATCCTTCGCAGGTGACCTAGTGCTTCACTCATAGGCCGCTTCCTTGGCCCCTCATCCACCGTACCGGAAGCTCACCATTTTAATTGCACCGAGGCTGGTCAAGACCTCGGCCGACCTTGGTACGCGAGACGTCCTTCATTGACTCTCCGTCAGTAGTTGCAACTTTATCAGTTAGGTCTCCACGACCTTAATCACAAGATGGTCAAAATGCTCCCCCAGCATTCTTGACATAAAATAGTCATTTACAAACAGCATTTACAAACAGTTTACAATACAATTTCTATTTTAACTTTCATTTTTCCACATTATCCCTCATCAATCTACATTACTTATTCCATATTCCATTTATATGTATACTCATCCCATCACATCATTTCCATCTCATCACTTCAGATTCCTTCACATCACATATTGTATATTCACATCCATACATCCACATCTATATGCGTACATTCACATCTACATGCATACATCCACATCTCTATGCATACATCCACATCCACATTCACATTCACCTCCATACATCTACATCTACATGCATACATCCACCTCCACATTCACATCCACATCTATATATCTACATCTACATGCATACATCCACCTCCACATCTACATCCACATCTACATCTACATGCATACATCCACCTCCATATCCACATCTACATCTATACATCTACATCTACATGCATACATCCACATCTCCATTCACATCCACATCTATATATCTACATCTACATGCATACATCCACCTCCACATCTACATCCACATCTACATCTACATGCATACATCCACCTCCACATCCACATCTACATCTATACATCTACATCTACATGCATACATCCACATCTCCATTCACATCTACATCTATACATCTACATCTACATGCATCCATCCACCTCCACATCCACATCTACATCTATACATCTACATCTATACATCTACATCTACATGCATACATCTGTATCTCCATTCCCATCTACATCTATACATCTACATCTACATGCATCCATCCACCTCCACATCCACATCTACATCTATACATCTACATCTACATGTATACATCCACATCTCCATTCACATCTACATCTATACATCTACATCTACATGCATCCATCCACATCTCCATTTACATCCTCATCTACACATCTCCATTTACATCCTCATCCACATCTCCATTTACATCCTCATCTACACATCTATTTCTACATGCATACATCCACATCTCCATGCATACATCCACTTCCACATCCACATCCACATCTACATCTACATGCATACATCCACCTCCACATCCACATCTACATCTATACATCTACATCTACATGCATACATCCACATCTCCATTCACATCTACATCTATACATCTACATCTACATGCATCCATCCACCTCCACATCCACATCTACATCTATACATCTACAGCTACATGCATACATCCATATCTCCATTCCCATCTACATCTATACATCTACATCTACATGCATCCATCCACATCTCCATTTACATCCTCATCTATACATCTACTTCTACATGCATACATCCACATCTCCATGCATACATCCACCTCCACATTCACACTCACATCCATACCTCTACATCTACATGCAAACATCCATATCTCCATGCATAATAATATTCTTTTAATTAATCTAGGATGATAGTTCCTAGAATATGGTAGGAAGTCCTCTTTTTATGCTTTGAATGAAATTATTTTATGCGTAATTTCTATAAAAATTTTGCCATAGCTCCGCTACTATGACTGATAAGTCTCAATTTTTTCTAAGGGATAAGGTTTATCATTAAGGAAATAATTAGAATGGTCTCTAATTGGATCATCAATCCATAATGGATTGAATCATCGATATACATAAACTAAAAGTATAGAAAAAAGCCATTAATTTGGTCTCAAGCATAGCTTAATCTTGGATTAAGGAAAAGCCTTATGAAAAGCTTCATTTGGATTGAAAAGGGTCATGAGTATGACCATTTCTTAAGTGAGAGAGAGAAAGACCATTAGAATTAAATATAAATAGAATTTTATGTAATTCTTTACTATCATTAATTAATTAACTTCAATAGCATTTCAAAAACCATATCAATTAAGCTTCTCAAGCTTGAGAGGGGTTGAGAAGAGAGAATCATTGAGAAATTATAGAAAAGATCAAAATTCAGTATACTTATCTTATAATTTGCTTGATTCTTTGATCACGGTAGAGGCCCCCAACCAATCAATTGGTTTAGTATGTTGATGGAGCCACCAATGGGGATTGAAGAAAGAGAGAAGTATCAAAAACTAGTGAATTATTAAAGAATTCACAGTTCTTGGCTTAGGTAGAGTAGAGTAACAATGCATAAGACACTATATCTTTTTCAACAAGGGAAGGCTTCTATTTATAGGAAAAATTGAGCTCCTAACCAAACAAACTGATTCTAGAATTTTCCAAGTCAGTTTGGTTGAATTTGGACTAGATTTGGACCTAGTTTGGTTCCTTTTTGATTTGATTTGGTTCCATTTTGATTTGGTTTGGTTCAAGAGATATGAGAGATAAAGATATCACATTATTTTTGAGTTTAAAACTCATTCAAGCATGTGAAATATGTACCTCCTTTAAAGAAATCCCCTTCCTTACATATGTGTCAAAATTCTATTGCTCATAGTTTTTTTACTAATAAACCTTGTACATTTTCAACTCTTCATCTTATGTGAAATATGCACCTTCTTTAAAGAACTCCCCTTCCTTACATATGTGTCAAAATTTTATTGCTCATAGTTTTTTACTAATAAACCTTGTACATTTTCAACTCTTCATCTTATGTGAAATATGCACCTTCTTTAAAGAACTCCCCTTCCTTACATATGTGTCAAAATTTTATTGCTCATAGTTTTTTTCTAATAAACCTTGTACATTTTCAACTCTTCATCTTATGTGAAATATGCACCTTCTTTAAAGAACTCTCCTTCCTTACATATGTGTCAAAATTTTATTGTTCATAGTTTTTTACTAATAAACCTTGTACATTTTCAACTCTTCATCTTATGTAAGCATTTACTCATTTTTGGATACCCAAAATATCTCATATTTTTAATATTGCTCATAGTTTTTTACTAATAAACCTTGTACATTTTCAACTCTTCATCTTATGTGAGCATTTACTCATTTTTGGGTATCTTCTTTTACAATTTGGATTTATCTCCTCCCTACACATGGATTGATGCTATTGGCCCATAGGAACCTTAATTGGACCATAATCCAAAAAATTTCTGAAAATCTAGACCCTTAGACTAAGGTTCTTTATACCTATTTTCAATTAATTCCAATTGCACATTGAAAAATTCTTTTTGAATTTCTGTTTCAGGGGAACTTATTTTAATAAGATGAGTTATTTTTCTATCCAAAAATATTCATAATCTGAATATTCTCTCTCTAGAATAATTTTCTCTCTCTAGGCTAAAATAGTTAGAAACAAGGTCTTTATATTTCTGAAGAGGGATTGATTACAAGGGAAGATACTAGACATCAAAAAGGGGTTGGGGGAGGAATCTTACATGGATTTTAATTGTATTATTAATATGGTATTCACCATAAGGCTACAAGTTGGGGAGTGTGGAAGGCATGTGGAGGAGAGTGTGTGTAGGTGCATAATTGGGAAAGATTCTTCTAGAATGCCTACATGGAAGAGGAGAATTCCGCCATGTGTAAGTGGGATCTCCACCTACATGCCACTTAGGCTTGGCTATTATCTCATCACACTCTCAAAGTCAAAAAGTCTTTAATTTAATAATCAATAGAAGACTTAGCCTAAGAGGACAATTGATGGTGACATCTACCCTTATGTCACTGAAGGGTTGAAGATTTTTATGTTGTAATTTGTAACAATGGAAGAGAGGGTGATTCTCCACCTATAAAAGGAGCCCTCCTCTCCCTTTCAAATCAAGGAATGAGCCTCCTCAATTGAGCATTTTTGTATCATTGCCATTCTCTTATCTTTCAAACCCTTATTCAAACACTCTCTTTACATGTGAATGTCTCATTTAGCATTAGCTCCTCATGCTTAACCCAATTTTGGACCTCTTTGATAAGTGGGATAAGGAGTTATTACCTTGGCGGGCCTGTGACTTCTCAAGGTAGCCCTTGCCTTATTGCCGCCCTCCTTTGGAGGTACCAATGGTTTTAGCGATAATGAGCATGTGGAAAGACTTTGGGGACCATAGGTAAATCTTTACGATTGTCCGCTGAGCAATGTTAACCCTTACCCTCTAGCTTGAATCATGAAGGAGATGAAAGGCAAGAGGCTATGTGAAAATTGAGGTTTCATGCAAAGAGAGAGAAGTGCAGTTTTTGTGGTCCAATACCCAAATTTCAATCGGTAATTACTCATCACTTGGGTATTGATTTCTAAAATTGATCATATGGTTAGGAAGCTCTTTATATGCTCTTTCCACTCATATAACTAATTTCTCAATCCTTTACTTCATTGATGATCAGAATTTCTCCCAAAGTTGCTAACTTTTAGGCGAATTTTGGCAGTTTTATAGTCTTGTAGTAAAATGCTCATAACTTTTCGCTCGGTTGCCCGTTTTTGAAAGTTTTTATATAGACGTGAAGCTCTCTTCAAGCTCTACGCATCGATATAATCTTCTCTTGCACAACCTATATGGATTTAAAACTGCAATTCTCTGTGTATCTCTGCTTTTATAGACTTTTGGCCATTATTTCTTCTTAATTATGATGAATTCCTCCTAATCTCTTATCAAAAGGCAAACCCCATGTGTCTTATCCTCTTGTAAGTGATTGCTATATTCATTTTCTTTAATATGTTCCATTCAAATCGCCCAATTCGAACAGATGAACCTTACCAATATTCCCTGTATGTTTCCGTTCACATAATCCTGAGTCGGAAGATTTTCTTCCAACAAAGAATCGCCCTCTTGTTTGGAGCTGCAAGACTAGCAGAAATTCTTGCTTCTTTGGAGCCTTTCATCTTTCCTTCCATGAATTATGATCTCACCTTTGATGTGTATATCTTTATCTTAACCTAGGGAGAGAAAGGGAGGTGAGGAGGCTGTGAGGTTTCATACAAGTGTGTTTTGATTCTAAGAAGTGACCGAAGTCCAAACCCCAACTTTGTGTCACACCATTTCTAGTGAATGATGCTCCAACACATCCTTCATTTCCTTACTATGCTTCTCCTTCACCTGTTTGCAGCTCATTCTGAAATTGTTGTATCTGCAACTCCTTTGTTTTCAACACATCAGAGGCTGCACCATACTCTACCATCTGCTGCCTGTGTTGTTCAAATTGAACCTGTTGCTTACCAATAAAAGCTTGTACAGCTGTCAACATCTTATTAGCCATGACTTCATCTTTTACATGAAACTCAGAGGGAGTAAAAACAGTTTCATCACCACCAAAATCAAACTTAGTTACCAACTTCCTGATGCTGCTATCAGCTTTTCTTCTCTTGGACAAAGTGAAAGTCTTACTACACCCAACTTAGTTGGTGTTTGTGTTTCCATGACCTCCATTAGAGAATGTATCTCCAACTCCCCGAAATACTGTGAACACTGAGGTGAGTCAGCTAATGGTAAAGCTTCTTGTACCATGTATCCAGCTTTCCTCAGGTTCTGAAAAACCTCCATTTTGTCCTTATCTAGTTTTAACCAATCGGACATCTCTGATTTGTGCAAAACCAGCGGCTCTGCATGCTGAAATTGCTCACCCTCCACATCTTTGTCCTTGTCTGGTAACAGCACATCCCCTGCATCAACTTTCTGAGCATAGTAAAACAAATCTGCCAAGTAAGCACAGAGCCTACTGTTAGTCTGAGTCTTCCGTTTGTCAGACGCAAATACTTCACTATACATTCTTTCATACAACTAATGTGCCCAACTGACTTGTTCACCCTTTTCAGCCCAACATAAAGGAGCATAGTTCTCTTTGGACATATAATCAAATTTAAGAAGAAAACGCAGCCTTTCCAAATACCTTTCCAAATACCACTTAAGTTGCTCCCTTCTTGCATAACTGACATTCTTCAGCATATAATATTGTCTTCCACCCTCGCGAGGACCAAACTCCTTTTTCAAAGAGTCCTCTGTGCACTTGGGTATAGGACCTTGTGAAAAATAGGGCAACTGAAACACTTCAACAACAATAGTTTCAAGAGTTAAAACTACCTTGGAAGAAATTCGTCCTTTTGTTTTCTTCAAGATCTCCACCTGTGACTTTGCATAGAGATTATTCCTCCATTCATCCCACGGCAAGGTAGCAAAGTCATGCAATCCAATTTTCTACAACCAGTTGGCATTCCTATCTGCCTGAATATCAATCTCGACCTTGAAGTCCATGAATGGATCCATTAAGGACTGCATCATTTTGCCGGCTGACATAGCTGTAGGCATGCTAGCTTCTTCATCCGCCGAAGCCTCCAAGTCTTCGTTAAAGCTAGTCACCTCCACCAGCGCGCTAGCTCCCTTGCGGCGCAGCCTCATCTTCAGCACTTCTGGCGATTCCTCATCTTGAAGAGGTCGCATGGTGGCAAGGGGTTTTGGCTTAGGCATGGGAGACTGAAGGGGCTCTGAAAACACAGACGAAAAACGGCAAGGGCGATGTATGAGGGAAGCGAAGACGTGATGGCTCACACTCGTGCCAACTCGCCTAACGTAAGATCTCCACACATACTTCCAGAAAATCATCACTCTTACTGGGCATGCAGCCACCAACTGGAGTCTTGTGGAAAAAATAGTAATTTTAAAAACTCCGAGCCAGTAAAGTCCGACTAAGTAATATCCGACACAGCACAATTTAGTCAAACCAACCCTGACAAAAACTTCAGCAACTTTCCTTCTTTGGAACAACTGATCACAACACCCTATGCCAACAATTAAGCTTCTTGCCATTATCTCAACACCTATGTTCTGTCTGGAGAACATCCATCTCTGTGCTTTGTTAACTTCTGGTGAGTCGGATCTGTCTTTTTCCACATGCACCAAAGCTAAAACTGGCCAATCAAGATGTGGTGGTTTCCCTTGAAACTTCTTCAGCCTAAAACCATTGATTGGCTTCTCTACCCTTGTTCCAAAGACATCTGCGACAATAAAGGTACCTTGACCCAAATCTTCCACAATCTGATAAGGTCCTTTATATCTAAGTGTCAACTTCCCTGGATGAGGTCCCAATCTAGAGTTGTACACCATCACCCAGTCATCAACCTGAAACACTTTAAATTTGACATTCATACTCACCTATGCATGTTGTCTCTTCTGGATCACCTCACTAATATATGAACTGACCAATCTGTCTTCTTCCAACTGCATCAAATATTTGCTCCTATGTTGGACTGACAGTTTAGAAGACATCGCTGTGATTCTAAGACTTGGCACCACAAACTCCATGGGCACCACAGCTTCTAATCCATACACCAATCTAAAAGGTGTCATCCCTATTGTTACCTTAAAGGCTGTCCTAAAAGACCACAATGCTGAGTCCAATTTGTCATCCCAATCCTTATGATCGTCTGCTGCCACTATCTTCTTCAAAATGCCAACCAATGTTTTGTTAGTACTTTCAGCTTGCCCATTAGCCTGAGGATGGTAAGCTGCTGTAGACTTTTTGTGCATAATCATATGGGTTTTGGTCAATTCAGCTATCACTTCATTTAAGAAATGAGATCCCCTATCACTCACAAGCTCCACAGGACACCCAAACCTGGTCATTATGTTGTGATACAAGAACCTTGCAACACTTGAAGCTTTATTATCCTTCAAAGCTACAGCTTCTACCCATTTAGTACAATAGTCTTGCAACTAGAATATAGCTACATCCTTTCCTTGTTGTAGGCTTAACAGGTCCCACAAAATCCATCCCCCACTTCTGGAAAGGCTCTAGTGGCAGAATAGGATGATCTGACATTCTATCCTTATTATCTGGCTGACCAGTCTTTTGACATATGACACACCTCTTAGCATACTCATGTGCATCCTTCAAAACTGTGGGCCACCACAATCCAGCCTGTAAATCTTCTTTCCTGTTATATCTTCTGAGAAATGCCCTCCTGCTACACCAGAATGTGCTTCTTGAATAACAGCATTCTGTTCAAAATCTGGAACACACCTTCTGATGACTTGATCAATGCCCTTCCTATATAATGCCCCTGCAATTACCAAAAAAGGTCCTCTTCAAAGCAAACTTCCTCCTTTGATCTGCAGTAAACTCACCTGGGATAGTGCCGTCAGTCAAAAATGTCAATAATTGGCCATACCAAGAATCCGACACAGCAGGCTGAACTTCAAATAATGGAGCATCTGGTAAATCATCATTCACTCCCACTGGTTCTTCACCTGTTCTAGCCTACTCAGGTAATCAACAATGGCATAGTCTTTTCCTAGAGTATGAACAATCACAAAATCAAACTCCTGTAATAACAACATCCACCTAGCCAGCCTTCCTGTTAGAATTGGCTTCTTGATTAGGTACAACAAAGCTTGGTGGTCAACATGGAAGATTACCCTATTTTCCAACAAATAGTGCCTAAATTTTTTCAAAGCATATACCATGCCTAATGCTTCTCTTTCAGTGACAGCATAATTCCTCTCAGCTGATGTGAGGACTCTGCTTGCATAATATACTGGCCTAAACCAACCTCTGACTTTTTCTTGCATCAACACGGTTCCTACGGCCACATCAGACGCATCCACAAAGACATGAAAATGTAAAGACCACTCCGGAGATTGTAGAACTGGCGCAACAGAGATCATCTTCTTTAAAAGTTGGAATGATCTTTCCTGAGCATCAGCCCAAGCAAAAGCTACTTCTTTCTTATTAGTTAAGTGTGTTAGTGGACACACATTAAATATCTGAGGTACCTTGAATGCCACTTAATTTGACCCACAAATCTCATCAACTCTTTAACATTGACTGGAGCCTTGGCAGATTGGATGGCTTCAATCTTCTTTACGTCAATGGCCATCCCTTCACTTGAAACCACATGACCAAGTAGTACCCCACTTCTAATAGCTATGACACTTTTGTAAGGATTCAGTGCCATTCTGAACTGTCTACATCTCTCCAGACATAACTTCAGATGCAGCAAATGCAAGTCTTTCTTGCCAAAAATCGAAAAATCATCTACGAAAACCCTCATAAAATCCTACAAATAGGGCTCAAATACCTTATGTGCGACAAAGTTGAATGATGGTGGTCCATTCTTCAAGCCAAAACTCATTACTGTATACACAAATGCACCCCACTTAGTAATGAAGGCTGTTTTGTATTGATCCTCCTCAGCAACGTGAATTTGATTATACCCAGAAAACCCATCCAGAAAGCTACACATTTCATGCCCTAACTGCATCACAAAAGGGCATTAGAAAAGGATCAGTAATAGTTGCTGCATTAAGCTTTCTATAGTCCACACATACTCTCAGCTTCCCATTCTTCTTAGGTACCACTATAATTGGAGACAACCATGATACTTCATTCACTGGCTTGATGAAGCCTACTGTCAATAACTTATCTATCTCCTCCTTAATCTGTTTTGCAAAACTAGGGTTCATTCTGTACCTTTGCTGCACAATCGGAACTGCATCTTTCTGCAAGTTAATATGATGTTGATGTAATGCAGGGTCTATACCCTTCACCTGAGAATACTCCCAATCCATGTATTCTTGCAACAACTGTAACAAGTCCTTCAAAAACTCTCCTTCAGCATGGACACTCACCTTTACCATTTTTGGGTCAGCTTCTGTACCCAAATTAATCTCTTTCAATTCATCCTTCTTAACTCTACTAGAAGTGCCAAACTTCTTGCTTCTAACCAAGCCAACTGATTCTAGAATTTTTCAGATCAATTTGGTCAATTTTTGACCATTTTTGGGTCATTGTAAGGGAGAGTTGATGAGTACCTCAAACCAATCTTTGTCATGATTTACCTCAAGTTTAATGTTGTCCTTTTGTTGTTGTTGGTCGGACTGAATTTCTGACTTTGATGCAGGCACAGCCTGCTGCCTCTGCTCCTTCTGAATTTGCTTCTGGACCTGATCCCTAATTCCTTTCTGCTCCTTCCAATTCATTGGTCCCTTTGGATCTAGTGATAGCCATGACTTCAACATCATCATCCTACATGCCTTCATCAGAAAGCCACTCCTCCTTATCTTCTTGGTTGGTTGATCAACATCATTATACTGTGACACAAAGTTGGGGTTTGGACTTCGGTCACTTCTTAGAATCAAAACACACTTGTATGAAACCTCACAGCCTCCTCACCTCCCTTTCTCTCCCTAGGGTAAGATAAAGATATACACATCAAAGGTGAGATCATAATTCATGGAAGGAAAGATGAAAGGCTCCGGAGAAGCAAGAATTTCTACCAGTCTTGCAGCTCCAAACAAGAGGGCGATTCTTTGTTGGAAGAAAATCTTTCGACTCAGGATTATGTGAACGAAAACATACGGGGAATATTGGTAAGGTTCATCCGTTCGAATTGGGCAATTTGGACGGAACATATTAAAGAAAATGAATAAAGCAATAACTTACAAGAGGATAAGACACATGGGGTTTGCCTTTTGATAAGAGATTAGGAGGAATTAATCATGATTAAGAAGAAATAATGGCCAAAAGTCTATAAAAACAAAGATACACAGAGAATTGCAGTTTTAAATCCATATAGGCTATGCAAGAGAGGATTATATAGATGCGTAGAGCTTGAAGATAGCTTCGCGTCTATATAAAAACTTTCAGAAACAGGCAACCGAGTGAAAAGTTATGAGCATTTTACTACAAGACTATAAAACTGCCAAAATTCTATAAAAACAGAGATACACAGAGAATTGCAGTTTTAAATCCATATAGGCTGTGTAAGAGAGGGTTAGATAGATGCGTAGAGCTTGAAGAGAGCTTCGCGCCCATATAAAAACTTTCAAAAACGGATAACCGAGCGAAAAGTTATGAGCATTTTACTACAAGACTATAAAACTGCCAAAATTCGCCTAAAAGTTAGCAACTTTGGGAGAAATTCTGATCATCAATGAAGTAAAGGATTTAGAAATTAGTTACATGAGTGGAAAGAGCATATAAAGAGCTTCCTAGCCATATGATCAATTTTAGAAATCAATACTCGAGTGATGAGTTAAAATTTGGATATTGGACCACAAAAACTGCACTTCCCTCTCTTTGCATGAAACCTCAATTTTCACATAGCCTCTTGCTTCTCATCTCCTTCATGATTCAAGCTAGAGGGTAAGGGTTAACATTGCTCAGTGGACAATCGTAAAGGTTTACCTATGGTCCCCAAAGTCTTTCTACATGCCGGTAAAACCATTGGTACCTCCAAAGGAGGGCGGCAATAAGGCAAGGGCTACCTTGAGAAGTCACAGGCCCACCAAGATAATAACTCCTTATCCCCCTTATCATGAATCATCAAAGAGGTCCAAAATTGGGTTAAGCATGAGGAGCTAATGCTAAATGAGATATTCACATGTAAAGAGAGTGTTTGAAAGATAAGAGAATGGCAATGACACAAAATGCTCAATTGAGGAGGCTTCATTCCTTTTTTTGAAAGGGAGAGGAGGGCTCCTTTTATAGGTGGAGAATCACCCTCTCTTCCATTGTTACAAATTACAACATAAAAATCTTCAACCCTTCAGTGATATAAGGGTAGATGTCACTATCAATTGTCCTCTTAGGCTAAGTCTTCTATTGATTATTAAATTGAAGACTTTTTGACTTTGAGAGTGTGATGAGATAATAGCCAAGTCTAAGTGGCATGTAGGTGGAGATCCCACTTACACGTGGCGGAATTCTCCTCTTCCATGTAGGCATTCTAGAAGAATCTTTCCTAATTATGCACCTACACACACTCCTCCACATGCCTTCCACACTCCCCAACTTGTAGCCTTATGGTGAATCCTATATTAATAATACAATTAAAATCCATGTGAGCATGAAGGCCCACTTTTATTTTCCACATCACTAGCCTATCTACCATACCAAAGTATTTATCAAGCATACTTGTGGCATTTACAATGTGTGCACCCTAAATCAAGTAAAACCATTATATTTGAAGATAGAATGCTGTTATCGGGGTAGCCGCCAAGCTGCCGTATCACCACACCGTTATTCCATTGTGGGCGCCGCAATCTTCTTGGACAAGCTTCCACCTTATTACCATTGAGAAACCATCAAAATATGCACAAAATTGAAAATGAAAGATATCAATTTTTCATGTCACACCCAACAGATCCTCCATGCTTGTCTTGGGGATCTGCTGGCCATGGTGATCAAGGGTAAAATATATGATATAGCCTTTGGAAATTCCCTACCCTTGGCCCATACCTCTTTTCCTCCTGGATCAAATAAAACTATCCCCCCAGCCCCACATTGCCTAGAAGGGCTAAAGGCTCCATCAAAATGCATAGTGAAAGCAGTTCGTGGTGTCTCCAAATCTTCATATACTTCTTCCTTTGTTCCTGTTCCTTCTTGCTCTTCCTTCCTTCCTATAAGCAAATCTGCAAAAGAGGCCCTGGTGATGTTTTCTGTAGTAAAAGTGAAAGAGAATTCTTGAAGCTCACAAATCCACTTTGTAAACTTCCCTCCTGCAGGATTGGGTTTGCGGACCAAGCATTGTAAAGAAGGTTGAGATGTGAGGAAGAAAAAAGGGCGAGGTAACAAGTATGACATGAACTTCTTTACTGCTGCAAAAACAAGAGACAAACCACCTTTCTCCATTTCACCATACCTCTCCTCGGCATCAGTAGTGAGTTGTCAGCTTGCATAATACACTCGCTGCATACGCCCTTGCTCTCCCTTTTGCAAGAGTATAGCACCCACTGAATGTGATGAGACACTTGGGTTCACATACCTCTCCTCGGCATCAGTAGTGAGTTGTCGGCTTGCATAATACACTCGCTGCATATGCCCTTGCTCTCCCTTTTGCAAGAGTATAGCACCCACTGAATGTGATGAGACACTTGGGTTCACATAAAAGTCCTCCCCCCACCTAGGAGGCTGAATAATTGGACTTCGACTCATGCATTCCTCCCTTACATTGGTAGGTGGTGGGAGGGCCACAATTGCCTGCACCTTCTCAGGATCCATCTCTATGCCTTCTTCTGAGATAACATGTCCCAAGAGAACCACCTTCCTTCGTGCCAAGCGGCATTTTCCAAGATTAAGACACCCTTTTGCATCATCAATACTTTGCAAGGCCAACCTCAACTTTTCCAAGTGATCCATGCGGCTTGAATAAATGCAAAAATCATCCAGAAAGACCCTTATAAACATTCCCAAGTAAGGTGCAAATACCTGACTCATGAAGCGTTGAAAAGTTGGTGCATTGGTTAAGCCAAATGGCATCACCCTATAGGCATACACTCCCCAAGGGGTGATAAATGAGGTTTTCCTTTGATCTTCTTCACAAATCCGGATTTGAAATTATCCAGAGTATCCATCACACACTGAATACAACTCATGACCTGTAACTTGATCCAAAATCTCATCCTGAAAGAGTAGAGGATAATAATCCCTCTTTGTGCATGCATTCAGAGGGCGAAAGTCCACACACACACGCCATTTTCCACCCTTTTTGGGAGTGACTACAACTGGGGAAATCCACTCTGAATTCTCTACTGGAAAAATAAATCCAGCTTCAAGCAAATTAGTTACCTTTTTCTTAAGCACCTTTGCTTGCACTACTCCCAAACGCCTTAGCCGCTGTACCACTGGCTTACTTTGGGGTTTGAGATCAATCTCGTGCTCTACTAGGATAACTTGGCGTACTTGTGAGTAGCTGTTTGCAAAAAGGTTAGGAAATCCATCCAACATTTTTAAGTAATTCTCCCTTTCAGTACCTTTCAACATCCCCTCGATCCCTTCCCAGGGAAAGACCAAATGCAACTCCCTCCACCTCCCCTTCTAAGATGGAATCCTCAGAGTAACCACTTGTCTCCTCTTCATTGGATGACTCTGACTCTGAACTTTCGAAAGTTGAAGGTTCACCTCTTACCACTTTCTTGCGACGACTCTTGATGTTGTAGTGGACCTTCTTATTCTCACCTTGTAGAATAAGATCACCTATCTCCCACTTTCTTGCGACGACTCTTGATGTTGTAGTGGACCTTCTTATTCTCACCTAGATCACCTATCTCCCACTTTTGAATTGCCTTCACTTGGCGAAGCCATGGCCTACCCAATATCAATGGGTAAGCCCTAGCATCAGGCTTTGTAGGAATGACCTGAAAAGTTGTAGGCACAGAAATACCACATACATCCACTCCCAAATTCCTGACAATTCCTAAGGTTTTCACCCTAGTATTATCAGCAAGTTTGATGTGATAGGGAGAGTTGGTAGAAGACAACTTTAAATCGGCATCTTTCATTGTTTTTTCACTCATGACATTGATTGACACACCTCCATCAATGTATGCATTAGAAATTGTTTGTCCCTCAATGATGACATCAATCATAGGCACATCATCTCCTACATCAATATCCACCTTTTGAACCATAGGAGTCCCATTATCCCTCTTCTTCTTTTTCTTAGATTCCCTTGTGCTAGCCAGCTTACCCCATTCCTTTCTGAGCTTTGGAGAGAGTGCCAAAAGGTACCCAAATGTGATTTGTGCCGTTTTCTCCCTAAGATCTATCAAGAGGTCATAACTAAGAGATCCTTGTCCAAGAGGAAAATCAGATTGTCCAAATTTTCTCCTAGATGACTTCTTCTTCTTCTTATTTTTCTCTTCTTCAGATTTATCTTCTTGTTCTTCTTCCTGACTCCTAGTTTTACGACCCCTTTTTGCCATTAATGGCATCAATGTTTCCTCTTCTTCTTCTGAGCATGTTTCCTCTTCTTCTTCTGAGCATGTTTCCTCTAAAAGTGCTAAACTTTTATCCTCACTTTTCCTCAACTTTGGACACTCAGTACGATAGTGCCCCTTCTCTTGACATTCATAGCATGTGACACTACTTCTATCCCTAGGTTTATCCTCAGCTCGTGGAACCCTAGGTGGCCTTGCATTGACTAAGTGTAACTTCAAATCAGTAAATTCTGCCATAAGTTGTGCAATGTTATGATCCAAGGATGGAGCTTGCACCTGAGATGTTGAGGCTATCTCTACTCGTGGTGGGGTTGGCACACTCGGAGAAGATTGGAATGTGGACTCAATATGAAGAGTGGCCTCCTTCTTCAAAGCAATACGAAGAGCCTCTTTAAAACTAGTGGGATCTTTGCTAAGAACTTTTCCATGCAAGCGGGGATCCAAAGCCTTGATAAACTTGCTCATCTTAAGGTGCTCCATTGCTAAAGAACTCTTTGAATCTTCCATAGAAGGTGAAGAAGAAGAAGCAACAACATGTAAAGCAGCTTGTTGATATTTGATGAATAAGGCTTCATACTTCACTGAAAAGGCAGAAACTGACTCTCCTTCCTTTTGGAAAATCTGATCCAACTGCAATAGTAAAGCATTTGGCGACTCCACTGTCCCAAATCTCTCCTTCATTGCTTTGGTCAACCTTTCCCAATCATTCTTGGACTCCTCTGGCAAAGCCTCATGCCAAGTTAAGGCCATACCCTCCAAGAAATCTGGAAGTATTTCTGCCCTCTCCTTCATAGACCAACCCGTCAAGCGGCATGCTCGGTTAAACTCTCGAAAATAACTCCCCGAGTCTTCTCCTTCTGATCCTTGGAACACTGGAATGTTGAACATCTTGCACCAAAAGATGAGTAGCAACAAGGAAAATTTTTTTATTTCAAAATAACTTTACTTTAATCATGCGGGACCTTGAGGTTAAAATAGAATAATTCTATGTAAAACCTGCCCGTCAACTCCACCAAAAGATGTGACACAAAGTTGGGGTTTGGACTTCGGTCACTTCTTAGAATCAAAACACACTTGTATGAAACCTTACAGCCTCCTCACCTCCCTTTCTCGCCCTAGGTTAAGATAAAGATATACACATCAAAGGTGAGATCATAATTCATGGAAGGAAAGATGAAAGGCTCCGGAGAAGCAAGAATTTCTGCTAGTCTTGCAGCTCCAAACAAGAGGGCGATTCTTTGTTGGAAGAAAATCTTCCGACTCAGGATTATGTGAACGGAAACATACGCGGAATATTAGTAAGGTTCATCCGTTCGAATTGGGCAATTTGAATGGAACATATTAAAGAAAATGAATAAAGCAATCACTTACAATAGGATAAGACACATGGGGTTTGCCTTTTGATAAGAGATTAGGAGGAATTAATCATGATTAAGAAGAAATAATGGCCAAAAGTCTATAAAAATAGAGATACACAGAGAATTGCAGTTTTAAATCCATATAGGTTGTGCAAGAGAGGATTATATAGATGCGTAGAACTTGAAGAGAGCTTTGCGTCTATATAAAAAATTTCAAAAACGGGCAACCGAGCGAAAAGTTATGAGCATTTTACTACAAGACTATAAAACTGCCAAAATTCTGTAAAAATAGAGAGACACAGAGAATTGTAGTTTTAAATCCATATATGCTATGCAAGAGATGATTAAATAGATGCGTAGAGCTTGAAGAGAGCTTCGCGTCCATATAAAAACTTTCAAAAACGGATAACCGAGCGAAAAGTTATGAGCATTTTACTACAAGACTATAAAACTGCCAAAATTCGCCTAAAAGTTAGCAACTTTGGGAGAAATTCTGATCATCAATGAAGTAAAGGATTTAGAAATTAGTTACATGAGTGGAAAGAGCATATAAAGAGCTTTCTAGCCATATGATCAATTTTAGAAATCAAGACCCGAGTGATGAGTAATTACCGGTTAAAATTTGGGTATTGGACCACAAAAACTGCAGTTCCCTCTCTTTGCATGAAACCTCAATTTTCACATAGCCTCTTGCTTCTCATCTCCTTCATGATTCAAGCTAGAGGGTAAGGGTTAACATTGCTCAGTGGACAATCGTAAAGATTTATCTATGGTTCCCAAAGTCTTTCCACATACTCATTACTACGAAAACCATTGGTACCTCCAAAGGAGGGCGGCAATAAGGCAAGCTTCCACCTTATTACCATTGAGAAACCATCAAAATATGCACAAAATTGAAAATGAAAGATATCAATTTTTCATGTCACAATACTCTTTCTGATCTGAGAGATCAACCAAAAGTACATTAGCTTGAGCTGGTTGCTGATTCTGTTGTTGTTGTTGCTGTTGTTGTCCTCCTTGCTGGTTACCCTGATGATACCTTAGCACAGGCATTCCCCGTTCTTCTCTATGCTTCACCCACAATGGACAATTCAGGCCTACCCAATGATCTGGTGCACCACAGTACACACAAGACATAACACCTGGTGGTCTCCTATCATTATTCTCCTGCTCCCTCCATGGTGGTCGTGGAGGTCTAGGCCTCTGAAATGGTGTTCTGCCCCTGAATGGAGCTACTTGATTTGCCCCTACATCAATTCTACCTCTTCCTACATCAAGTGTAGGTTGTCCTTTGCTTTTAGGATTGTACCAACATCGAGCTATGCTGTGACCATCCCTTTCACAAATGTGACAATACTGCTTCTCCTTTGGTGCTACCACAGAATACCCAAACTTTTTCTATTTACTTACCAAATCTGCCTCTTTGGGATGCTTATCCTTCTGTTTTTTTTCTTACTTCTTTCTTTTTCTTTTGTGTTCTTCTCCATCACTTTTTGATGATGTATCTGAAGCCTCCTCCTTGTCTGAGTCTGATGTTGCATCTGACCCTTTTTCGGAATCAGAACTGTTATCTCTACTACTCTTTGCTTTTGTCATACCCAGCCTCTTTTCAACTCTTGCTACAGTAGCAACAAGATCATTGATTCCTCCAGCAATGTCAATGCTTGCCACAGCATTCTTCAAACTATACCTTAATCCTTTCAAGAAATATCCGGCCAACATCTCATTAGTGGGTCTTTCATTGCCCTGCAATCTTTCAACCAAATTTTTGAATTTTTGAGCATAGTCTTCCACCAACATATTCTTCTACCTAATGTCCCTGAGTTTTCCCACGCTACTCTTCTCTCCCTCTCTGACATGCATCCCTACTGGCATTCATCACCTTTGTCCAAACAGGACAAACACAGTAGGATCGCCAATTGTGTTGGGGTTCAACAACACAGAAGAAAGTATAAGCAGACACAATTGCTCAATAAAAGACATGTTGATTAAGCCAAAGCAAAAAACTCAAACATGGCAGAAATGCGATGCACAGACAAAGGTTTGAAAGAGTAAGGTCACACAGGCGATAGGAAAAGAACTCCAATTCTGCTTGATTCACTCTCTCTCATTACATTGCTTCCCCTTCTTTTATACTTTGCTCAAAATCGTTACTCGTTCTCCAGAATGTTATTCTTGAGTAACTGTTACCTATCTTAACTTCCAAGATCCCAAGAAAGTCATCATACATTCCTACCATTTTAGCATATGTCTGACTTACTAGATATCTGATTGCTTACATATCCGACCTACTATATTCCGATTGCTTATATATCCGACCTACTATATTCCGACTGCTTATATATCCAACTTACTACATTCTGACTTAGGAGAACTATGCCTTCAACAGAGCACTCATTGACTCAGTGTGGGCATCATGGATGTGTGGTTATATGTGGCAATCAATCTTTAGGCTTTGATGGAAGTGTATATGCAAGGAAAATGATGAGATCTTGGAAGCATAGACTTGTCCAGAGCGTGGTCTTCTTGAGATGGTGTCACTCATTCGGTTGCTTTGTATGTGTGCGTGTCCCAAAAATAAAAAATGGGTACTTGTAAATTGTATTCGAAAATGTGCAAGTGCATGGGGGCAATTAGTTGTTAGGGGTGCCAATTTAATATGTGTATGAGGGGTGATGTGGCTGTGCATGGCTATGTGTGTGCATGAGCCGGTTCTGGAAGGGGAAGGAAAAAGAAGGTGATGGGCGTGCGAATAGCGAGGGAGAGGTGGCGCAGGGAGCATTCGACAGATGGGAGGATGCTGATTCGGGCCATGGGTGGTGTGCACCACATGAGACAAAGGTTGGGTGCACAGTGAAGAGGAGTGAATACAAGGAAAAAACATGTGCGCGTTGCAGTCTACAAAGATAGAGAACAACTAGGGACTGGTTGTGAATGTTAGCAAAAGGAGAGGCAGCACAATGAAGGCCTAGGAAAGTGTGTGTGGGCAGTCATAGCACCAGGCGTGGGAGGCGATCTGCTCTACTGGAGGTAAGAGCCTTGGGTTTTGTAGAGGACAACTGTGTTGTTACTCTGAAGCCTACAGGCTAGAGGACTGTCGTGGGCTAATGAGAAGGACTGGGAGCAACCAAGAGAACTGAGGTGGACTGGAAGTGACGGGTGTGGGAGTTTCTGAGAGCAGTTGATGAAGATTGTGAGGATCACGATTGCATGATTCTGGAGGGAAGCGGGGAATATACGTGAACAAGAAGAGGCCATGGCGAATGCGGGTGCTCGGTGAACAAGAAGGCTACGGAAGTTGAGCTTGGATCGTCGATAGAAGCTTGTGAGCGAGTGGATAGCAACCAAGACCAAGGTGCGTGAGCTCATAGAAGGGCCTCTTGATTGAAGGAGAGAACCGTGAGCAGGAGAAAAGCTATGATGTAGCTCTACCTCATATAACCTGGAGGCAGAGATGAGCAAGAAAGGTGGGCTGCATGCTTAGCTATTGTTGATGTTCAGGGGGCTGGCGTGGACAAAAGTATGCACATTAGGGGAGCAAGATGCTAGCCATGAGATCAGAGACCATGGATTGTTAAGAGTGGGCTGATTTTGAATGGATGTTTGATGAAGATGGTTATGAGGATGTAATGGATGTTCAAATCTGTAAAGACGAAGACTTGTATTGAAAGAAAGTTTTGTACATGCTCTTGGGTCTGGCGTTCTGGGTGTGTTTGTATCAGTGTGTGGAAGTGTGACACTCTATAAAGGCATATATAGCTATACCGCTTCCGTGTCATCAACGTTCCTCCGTCGAGCCAATGGGTATCTCTTCTACTGGCAAGGCTTCCTCCATAGTCTTGAGGTGCTTTGCCTGCCGCTCCTTGCGAGTGCATCTAGGAGGGGTTTTAGGTGCTTCTGATGACTCTGCTTGAGAGACCTTCTTGTGAAGCTATGGAGAAAACTTAGGTTCCTATAGACCTATGAACTCTATCTCTTCTTGTTGGGGAACTGGTGCTGTAGAAGAGGAGGGCAAAGTGAGAAAGAATTGTGTCCAATCCTGTACTACTTCTTTTCTGAGAGCTCTTCTTCTTGGGACACTTCTTGAATGGGGTTTGTCCAACTCCACTACATCCACCATATTGCACTGGAAACCCTCATATGAATTGAACCAATTCCGTAGAGGTTTTGCCACCTCTCCTTTTGAGCCAAATGGATCCTCATCCACTAGTAATCATTGCCATTCCTCATGGTCTTCCTTGTCACTGGGTCCGTCCTCCCAAATGGGAATCATGTCATGTAGGATAGTTCCCCTTGCACCCTCATCAGGGCCTTTTTCCAAGGGCAAGGTCACCGTCCCCCTTGGATTAGGGATATGCAAGTGGTCTCAGCCCCAATCATGGATCACCTAAACTGCCCTCAACCTAGGCCTTCCAATGAGCAAACTGTGGGCCCCTCTAGCTGGTGGGAGGTCTAACACCACAAAATTCATTTCAAATACTAATCCCTCAAATGTGATTGGAACTTGCCTAACTAGTCCCCAAGGGCATCACTTCTCGTTGGTCTGCCACTCGGATGGAAAAGGGAGCTAGCTCGGTAATTCAAAGACCCAAGACTTGCCTAGTAGCTTCACGCATGATGTTAACACCATAACCACCATCCACAATGGCCCCTGCAATTGAAGTTCCTCCACGGAGACTATCACCCTCAGGCTTTGGTGATTGGCCACTCTTGGGGCAATGAGGCATACCCTTGCTTGCTACATGGGCCGTTGCCCACTACTACTAGATGTGGCTTCACCCCTAGTTTCCTTTGAATCTAGCAGTTGCTCTCCTATTTCCTATCTCAAACCACATAATTGAGGAAGGGTGATTTCCACATTTTCTCCTGCCAACACTTTCTCCCAACTTAAATTACTAACCTTGGGTTGGGTAGACCCATCACCCGCACCTTTGAAGGTATGGTGGCTAGGGGAATGACCAAGGTAGGCACCGCTTCCTTCTCCATGGTTGGTGTTTGAGTGAATTCCTCCACAGCCTCCTTATAAGCTTGTTCCACAATGGATGGGTAAACTGCACCATCAAGAGGAGGAGTTGGTGTCTTTGGGGCTCCATGGGACTGGGTGACGGGCACCACTATTAGAGTGCCAGTATTGGGAGGTGGCACTATTGCTACTATTGGAGTGTCAACCTTGGGAGATGGCACCACTACTGCCACCATGTTAATCAGTGGGGTTCTAGGAAAATCCACGGTGTAGTGATCTCGGCTCTTTGGGAAATGGAGGCGAGCCCTCTAGTACAGTGCATTGAGCTTGCATGTGGCCGCTCCCTTGACAACGATATCATATAAGAGGTTGGGTGGGGTTTTTGGGAGGATGGCAATTGGCAAACATTTGGTTAGGCCTGGCCCCATACTTATTGTTAGCGACCGGGGGTACTGAAGGAGCTATTGCATAGACCACCGGGTCTGGGTTTTTGTAGACTTGGGGTGTTTGTGGGATCGGCATGGGTGGGAGGTATGGCTGATAGTAGGTTGGGAGAGTGCCTGCTTGATATGAGATTTGCATAGGCAGAGGGTTGTATGTTAGGGTTGCTCTGGGATGAGGGGTATTGGTGTATGCTAGCGTGGCTACTTGAGCTCCATGCTGAGATGATGTGGCCTAGAGCGGTGGAGGGGTTAGTACAAAAGTAGCCATGGGAGAGAGAAGCGTATGTGGGGCAGCTAAGTGGGAGGGGCCAGTGGGGATAGGGTTAATATACACTTGGGATTGGGGGTTAGCTACACGAGCTGATTGAGGGTTCAAGAAGGGTGTTGGGTTTGGTTTGTGGTTAAGGGCCTAGGCAAAAGTTGAAGCACTACTGGTTGGGGTCACCATGTAGTCTTTGGCAAAGGGATTAAGCAGGGTGGCACCTTGTTAAGTTGTTCTTGTATAAGGCGAAGTCCCTTGAGGTGGTAACACTCCTTGTCATCATGGCCCACCTTTGAGAAAAATGAGCAATATTTCTTGGTTGGATAATCATTTGGAAGATGGCCTTGCGAGCTACATACCGGGGGCACCATGGACTCAGCTTGGGATCTTTGACCTTGAGCTGCTCGATCTCCTTTTTGAGTGCTGCCCCACAGTCGCGTCCTCTTGTGGTGACTTTTGAAATCCTCAAGGTCCTTCTCGAGCTTGGCTAGCTTGTCCTTGGAAGCCGATATAAAAGCTATTTACAAGGCTAGAGGAATAGTTGAAGGAGCCCCAAAGACATGTTGCCAATAAGTGGGGACCAAGAGCTACTGCGCTCCGCCATGAGAGGTGAGCATTCTCCAGTTCTGTAGTTATGTCTTGGAAGTCTTCTAGGGTGCCTTGGGGTGGAAAGGTCTCTCTCATCTTCATCGCCATTTGAGTAGGGAGTGCTCAAAGCACCCACTATTGCCATATGTAGTTTCCGGGATCTTTAGGTAGCGGAGCGACCAAAACTTTAGCTCTTGTGATGACAAATTGGCCACTAACTCCCCCACCTTCATGGAGAGTTGGTTGAGCTCTTGAGTAATGAGGTTAAAGTAGTTCCCAAGCCAAAAGGTAGCCAAGAACTGTAACCAGAGGGTGGCCTAATCCGGGAAGTGGTTGACGGGAAATTGACTTTACCACTAGTCGGCACATTCTTCTAGCGTTGTCGAGAATAAGACCAAGTGTGAATCATCTCTGTTGAGACCTCTTGAGTCACACATAGGAACCGCCTCCCGCACATGGTCTTCTACATCTTTAGTGATGGTACCTTTTAAGGTTGATAGTTTAACTTGCGCACGCGGTTAAGGATAGTAGACAATGGCTCTAGTGCTAGAGCTGCCATAGGGTTAGAAGAAGAAGATACTGAGGGAAGAGTAAGGGAACGAGGAAGAACCCTATGACGACTAGTTAGAAGAGGAGAATGAAGGGATAAATCACCTCTAGAAGCTCTAGTCTTCGAGGGCATACACAAAACTCCTCTCATCACCACGAACAGAAATCACCAAAACAAAAAAGATTTATTTTTTTGACTATCCTTGAGCTCTACGAGAGTCCCATCATGATCACAAAATTTGTCTAAGCTGTAGGATAACTCCGCCAATCCTCACTAGGGAACTCGAGGACTACTGAAGGAAAAAACTAGGGTTGGGGAAAAGGGAGCATGGATCCTCTCAAGGAAGTATACCTCCAAGGATGAGTTGACCTCACTGGCTAGACATGTAAGACCTATGCTCTACACTGTCTACTGTGCTCTCTGACCACCACCTAGCACCTCAGTATCCCTATCGGCCTCTCACTCACACCACTAATCACTCACTCACCTTGCTCATATAGAGAGATAGACAAACCATGACAAGAGTCCAACACTGTATATACCAAACTATAGATAAGAATGATACAAGAGAGATTATGCTCCAACACAGAGAATGTCATACACCAGAGAATGTGCTCTTTGCCAAATGTGCTGCTAGAGTGAAGGTGATACAAGAGAGTGTCTCCTGCCAAAATGTGCTACGATGAATGTCCTACAAGAGAGAGTGTCCTGCTGCCAAGAGAGTGCTCCCCTTATCTCCTCCTTGGGTGTCCTCCTCCTTGAAGCCATAACCCCCATCATGTAGTGTAGAGAAAAGATCTTCCATTCGGGAAAAGGGAGATAGTGCCAAGAGGATCTCGCCCTTCCTTGTTGGGAAAGGGAGTTCCCAAGGAAAGGAAGAGGGGTGTTGCCTCCATGAGTGCCATCGGAGTTGGCCATGCATGTCGGAGATGCCGAAGGGCATCGACGGTGATGGCGGTCAGAACCGTTCGGAGGGCATCGACGGTCGGAGTGGTCAGAGGGCAACGGTAGCCGAGCGGTCGAAGATGTCAAAGGGCACCGGCGGTGATGGCAGTTGGAGCCATCGCAGGGCACCGACGGTGATCACAGTCAAAGCACACTAGCGGTCTCAGCAGTCAAAGGGCACCAGTAGTCGGAGTAGTTAGAGGGCATCGACAGTCGGAGAGCGGTCGAAGAGCACCGGCGGTCGGAGCAGTCGAAGATGTTGGAGGTGATGGTGGGAAGCTCTTGGTGCAGTGTGGAGGACATGGCTTCCCATCCCCACAGAGACTATGCATGTAGGTTTTTTACATGGCTAAATAGTTTATGAAAAGAACCACCCATCTCTAGCTAAGAATGCATCAAATACCTTTAGCATGCATATGCTAGTTTCGATAATCCATCAAATGGGATTCACAAGGGTCAATATCTCAAAGGGTGCATATCCAATCAAAGACACTAAGGCAAGCAAGCCATAGACCCCAAGCTAAAATACCTGAGAAGAAGAACTTCCCACGCATAAGCCAATACCAGAGTGACATGACAAAAGAACCTATAAAACACAAAGGCCAAGTGAGTATTGTGAACTCACAATACATTTAGAATGGCCATTTTATACCTGCATGAGCTAAAGAAGTCAGCTAACACTACCAGACCCCAAGCTAAAATACCTGAGAAGAAGAACTTCCCACGCATAAGCCAATACCAGAGCGACATGGCAAAAGAACTTGTAAAACACAAAGAGGCCAAGTGAGTATTGTGAACTCACAATACATTTAGAATGGCCATTTTATACCTGCATGAGCTAAAGAAGCCAGCTAACACTGCCATATGTTTTCAATGAGGATCTATCAGAGTATATTTTTATAGAGCTCCATCCACAGGTCTATCATCAGGCAATACTCAGAAACATATTGCCCATAATTCAGACATAGCCAAACAGGCGATAATAGGGCATTTTGCCTCCAAAATTACAACCATGCAAGAAAAGTGTGTGTTTGTGTGTGTGAATCTGTGTAAAAGTGCCCGTGCATGTGGTGCAATAAGTATTGCTCGTGCCAATTCAATTCGTTTTACATAAATATTAGGATAGAAGTAGCAATAAGGCATAACACGCCTTGAAACCTGCGCAATTTGTCTCAATAGATTTATAAGTGAAATTCTAAAAAAATCCAAATATCTAGACATTGATGTCATAAACACTTATGTTGGTTTAAATAGAAACTATACAAATTGTGTGTGTGTGTGTGTGTGTGTGTCCACCACCACATAGGCACCATACATATTGAGGCAATAGGCCCCATGAGTATGGGCCTATTGCCTCAATAGTTTAATAAGAAGGGACGGGGTGAATTTAATCTCCGGCCAATTGGCAGTCCATACATTCCAAAGTGATCCTCAAGACATCAGCCTTCTTGAAGCCATTTTTGCAAAACATATTGATGAGTTTAGAGACATCTTCAAAGGAAACAAAAGGGTTAGCCAAAGAGTACAATATCAGGTGAAATAGCCCCAAAATAGTGTTCAATGCTTGAGTAAAGGTACGACTACTCTTTCTTTTAACAAATTCTGAAGGTTTAATCGGTAGCTTTTCCCTTTTCCAAGTATAGCGTGTAACAAAATTACCAATAAAAGGACTTCTGAGTCAGAAATCAATATTTAAATAGGTGGGTTTGGTAACAAAGGAGGTTTCCCCAGAGTTTATCCTATCCAGCTAGGTTTGTTCCATCGAAATACGGTCAATTAGATAAATTTCCTTGAGAAGTGAGGCAAACAGAGATTAAGAATACATACATATATCTAAAGGAGTGTATGATGCTTTCAAGCATATTTTTTTGAGTAATGCCTGCATGAGAAGCAAAAAAGAAATATTCAAAGTAAGCAAAATACATATTTCACATCACTGGGAATACCTTTCATTTGTCTAAATACTTGAGAGCCTAGTTGCAACAAATTGTGTTTAAAAAGCCAAAATAGCAAATGTTGAATCTCTCCCATATCAATTGTCTTTGGGAATACAGCTGATGGTTTTTTAACCCATTTCGTATTGCCTAGACATAAAGGAACCTTCGAAAAGCCCTCTGTTTTTCTTTTGTCAAAAACCATATTGCAAACTTTGTATAGTATGTTCATAAGCCCAGCTTCACTAATAAGTGGTATGTTTTCATAACACTGTGTGATGTTTGCAGTGAATATGTGCAAAGATAGATTCTGGAAGGTTTAGCATTACCTCAGTTGCATTTCTTGTGATCCAAAAAGGGTTAGAATGGATACCTTAAAAAAATTTAAGTTCTTGTTGCTTGATTCCACAGATCTTATGAAAGTCACAAAGAACTAAGTTTAGGACATTAGTAATAATGACAGAGGTAATTTCTATGAAGATACCATTGGCAGCATTATAAATCCATCGAAATTTGTTTTTATGGATTTTTAAAGTAGGGACAAGCACTGGTAATCTAGTATTAAGTGATTCAAAATGCATGCCCCTAAGTTCTTCTTGTAAACCTTTAGCTATCTCAAAAGGATTATCTGAAATTCTATAAAAGTCTTTGCCAAAAAGCCTTTTTCTACCAGCCTCATATGCAAGATGTTTGCAAATTATAGATACATTATTAGGAGCTTTATCAATCCTAATAACCATGATTTTTTCTAGTAATTGTGATCAGTAATGCAATTCTCGTTTGATAGCCATTTCTTAGGAATCCCTTTAATTTTTCCATAAAAATGTGAGGGACTGCCATAGTAATCATATTAAGTTGTGAAGACTCCAGTTGGAGTTTACTGGCAATGTTAGCCATACACTCCAGTAAGGCACTCATTGTCATATGTGGATTAAGAGGTTCAGTGGGGATGTGATTTTATCCCTTTTCCAGAAGGTTTCTAGTAGTGAGATCTGAAATAATTTTAAGATCTATCGTGAATGCATGTGAACCCAGATCAATAAAATCTTTCGTAAAAGTCAAAAAACTAGACAAAAACATGGAGAAGTCTTTTCTTCTCGTAAAAAATCCTGCCTACAAAATAATTTCTTTAAACATGCAGTATAGCTCCATCGAATTTTACCATTTTGTAAAATATCATGATTTAAAACCAAATTAAAGGCAGCTTGAAACACTTCCATAGGTGAGGAATATTCCAAGAGTTTATTAGCAATTAAGCAATGGAAAAATTTATCTTTTTGTACATCATCCTTGCTACAAAGCATCCATCTCGCAGTAGGACCTTTTGAAATATGTTAATCATGAAATCCAAAATTAAAAATCCTATAAATTACGGACAGGGAAGCCCCGCCCAGGACCGCTTGAAGTAAAAGATTTAGATTTTCTTTTAGAACTAAACCCAGAGGAAGGGGAGAGAAAAGAGGTAAAGGTATTAGGAGTGCAAAGGGATGTGATGGGTTTCTTTTTTGTTGGGAAGGAAGAGGATTCAAAGTCAATACAAGGGTTCAATAGAGAATTTATTAGCTTAGCCTTTAAAGTGTCCATAGCTAGTGAGTATGGTACCAAGCTTTGTACCTTTTAATTCAATGAGAACATCCAACATAATGTCTAAATTGTAAAAAGGTAATTTTTGCCAAAACCAAATTCCTAGCATGTCCACCTAGCCATGAACATGGACGAGAAAGATGAAAAACTACCGGCTTGTCTAGAAATAAGTCTTCCAAATGATTTAGAACATACCAAATAGCATGGTCAAACCAAATGATACTGGAGACACAAGGAGCGTTAGGATCAATAAACTTACAAGCACACTTTAGATAGGGTCTATAAAGATTCCAGATAGTTCGTGTGAGTAATATTCTACATTGTCTTGTTGGTGAAAGTCATAGTGCCTTTTGTTCTACCATATATTCCCAATGGTGATGAACATTTAGAAGGATCTAGAAAGCTCATAGAAAAAGGTGATTTCAGTTACTCTCCTCGTTTCCATATATTGAACTCCTTTGATAGCATGGTTTTTGCATTCTTCAAGGATGGACACTGGTATATTAGCAAGGTAAATCCAAGTTTCTACTTGGATAGGTGCAAAAAACCCCTTATTCACTAAAGTACAGAGATGGTGAGAAACCCTAGTAGCTTCTACTTCCACCTGACGAATAGGTAGGAATGGGTAAACTTTAGATAATTTTGGGACTAGTTCTAGTAATTGGGAATCAAACATGGTGCATGTCTATTTAGAATGATTTAATAGCTTCAAAAGCACCAGAATCCCTACTAGAAATGTTGCCTATCAAAGGAACATTAGGACTAGAAGGAGCCACAAGAAAGGAAGGCTCCAACCCATATTGTTTTCTTAGAAAATTGGAAATGTCAGCACCTGTCGCACCAAAATCTATGAGATCCGAGTAGTAGGCCTTTGCAAGTATTGGAATTTGTGAAAGAAGATCAAAGATGGTATGATTCCCTTCCACTTGATTCTTGTCCAGGGTTGCCAGAACCCAAACCCAATCATTAAATAAAAGAAACTATAAACTGTAAGCTTCTTCATCCTTTATGTAGGCAAGAACATGCTGCCATGGTTTTGAAGGATTATGCTCCAAAGGTATTTCAACCCCTCATGCTAATTCAATTTGTTTTACACCAACATTAGGATAGAAGTAGCAACAACCATACCAGGCCTTGAAACCTATGTGGTTTGTTATTAGATTTATAAGTGAAATTCCAAAAACTCCAAATATCCAAACATTGATGTCATAAACACTTAGGTTGGTTTAAATAGAAACTATATGAAATGTGTGTATGTGTGTGTGTGTGTGTGTGTGTGTGTGTGAGAGAGAGAGAGAGAGAGAGAGAGAGAGAGAGAGAGAGAGAGAGAGAGAGAGAGAGAGAGAGAGAGAGAGAGAGAGAATATTCAACGTCTACTCATGGATTATGACATTCAAGATTCTACTGAATTAGAATTAATATGATACCTTTTCTTGGAGAGACTATAGAGAGAGAGATAGATGAGTGTCAGCAATTGTTTTTGTAAGATTTAAGTAGAAGTGCTCATATAGTTACTACACTTACCTCGTAATAGCTACACTTGGAAGGGATCAGTTGAGCTCTGAGTAGTTGCAGTTGGAAGGAATCAGTTAAGCTCTCAAAAACCATAATTACCTCTCAGACAGCCACTGTATGTGTGGAGAGAGAGAGAGAGAGAGAGAGGGGGGGGGGAGAGAGAGGGGGGGGAGGGAGGGAGGGAGGGAGGGAGGGAGAGGGAGAGAGACACTGAGAGAGAGGGAGAGAGGACTGCATAGAGAAAGGATTATGGAGGGTAGGGGAGAGAGAGAGAGAGAGAGAGAGAGAGAGAGAGAGAGAGAGAGAGAGAGAGAGAGGGAGGTTGAGGCAATTGTAGAGAGAAAGGATTGTGGAGGACGGGAGAGAGAGAGAAACAAAGAGGGAGGCAGAAATTTCATCACACTCATTCGGACCATTATTGTTCCAGTAATAAAAGTGACAGATTATGATTACACCATAATGAAACATGATCATAGTGATAGACCACACCATAGTGACAGACTATAGCTATATCACACCATAATGAATCATGATCATACTGGTAGATCACACCATAATGAAATATGATCATAGTGACAAATCACACCATAGAGACAGACTACAATGATATCAAGATGATAATACAATAAAATTATAAATTTTAAGGAGGTTTTAAAGTGCTCCCAAAAGCAATGTCCGTGACACCACTTTTAGGTCCACCTTACCTTGTTTTCAGCCAAAGAACAACACCATTAGGACCTCAATGGAAGGCTTCTTGGGCCCTTTTATTTGGCAATTTAAGGAGTCAAACCTTTTCTCTTAAGAAGAAACGTTTTCTAATTAGAAGCTTCAAAACGGCTACTTTATTCGAATTTGAATTTTGGGGGGAAAATGGAATTTAAAATCTAGCGGACAAAACCATATCATGTAACATATCTATGGAAAGCTCTTGATGCGTAGATCACGGATCTATAATCTCCGCTCAAATCGGAGCTTGTATGTAGAAGTTATGGAGGTCCGAAAATTGTAAAATTACCTCCCCCCTTTTTGAGGAAAAAAGTGCACCCTTTGACCACTCTTACACCTCTCTTACAAACCCAACATTTCAGTCCACATGGCAACCCCCCATTTGGCTATTCCTTAATCACCTTGATTAGGCTTGGGCAAATTAAAGGGCCCAAGAAGACCCCATTCACTTCCTAATGTTGGGAGCTAGTAGGCCAACCACCAAATAGAAAGGTAATTTTGGTGCCAAATGGGTTTGGAAAGCTAAGTGTAAGGATGATGGATTACTTGAAAAATAAAAAGCTAGGTTAGTTGCATAGGGATTTTCATAGCCAGAGGGTTTTGACTTTACTGAAACCTTTTCTCCCATAGCTCGCAGTGACCACTACTAGGGTGGTACTTGCCTTGGCTACTCATAAATAGTGGCCAATTTTTCACATGGATGTCAAATCAACATTTCTAAATGGACATCTCAAGGAGGAGGAATATGTAGCTTAGCTACTAGTAGGTTTTGAGATGCCAAAGTCAAAAATTTTGCAGGCTAAAGAAGGCATTCTATAGACTGAAATAGGCTCCAAGAGCATGGTATCACATGATAGACTAATTTTTCAAAAAGATTGATTTACTACTAGAAGTTCTTCTGATGCTAACTTGTATGTTCTAAAAAGGCACATCAAGATTGCTTTGGTTGTCTAGTATGTAGATGACTTAAACATCATAGGTGACATTGAAAAAATGATCAAGCAGACAATGGATATGTTGAGCTATGAGTTTGAGATGATAGACTAGTGTTGTATGCATTTCTATTTGGGGATTAAGGTCTGGCAGTAGCAAGATCTTCATATCACAATCATAGCATTTTGGATGACCGACTATAAACCTATGTCAATGCCTATGGAGGTGAGAGTGAAGCTTTCATTAGATGATTCTTCAGATTAGTAGACATTAGGAAGTACAAGAATCTGGTGGGGAGTTTAATTTTTCTCACTAACACTAGACTTGATTTCAGCTTCATAGTTGGTGTTTTGGGCAAGCTTTCCAACAAGCCATGGGAGAGTCATCGAAAGTAAGGAATACAAGTACTTACGTACATTAGAGGTACTTAGAGAGTACTTACCTCTAATGTACTTACGTACATTAGAGGTACTTAGAGAGTAATTGGAAATAAGGAATACAAATACTTAGGTACATTAGAGGTACTCTTAAGTATAGCGGGAGTATAGCATCACTTATAATGCAGGTGACACTCTTACGGGTTACTATGATTCAAATAGGGTAGGAGATTGTGATTCCAAGAAATCAATTTTTGGATATTGTTTTTCACTTGGTTTTGGTGGTCTCTTTTGTACTAGCATGAAGTAGGCTACAGTGGCACTTTCGTCTATAGAAGCTAGGTACAAGATAACTTATTTTGTTGTTTGTGAAGCAATATAGTTAGGGAGGATTTTAGTGGACATGAGGGTTCAAATTAGTGGGGGCTACAACCTTGCAATGGAACAACCAAGTTGCATGGCTATTTCCAAGAACCCTGCATTTCATGCTTGAATAAAGCACATTGAGATTCAGTTCATTATGTGCAAGAGCTAATTGAGGATGAGATAGTGGAGTTAGAGTACTATTCTATAAACTAAAACTACACCACCATCTTCACCAAGGCTCTTGGGAAGGACCACCTTGGCATCTTCATTGACTTAGCATTGTGGGGGAAAGAACATAATGTGCCTAGCATTGCAAGGGGCAAGAACATAATCTGTCTTTGAGAAAACATTGAGGGGGGGATGTTAGTATACACTCAATGCTCGCCTCTTAGCATGTATCTCACATTGATGTTTGGTGTACATTTGTGAGGAATCCATTAGAGGAGAACCCATTGGTGCACATGTCTTTGGTGGGAGCCCGAGCTTAGATGCCGATGGAGCCATTATTGTGTGACCATTGACAGTGGCTAGGATATGATCAGTGGTTTGAGCATTATCCATCCTAGGTCAGAGCCTAACTCTTGGGTCTCATAGGGGCGAGAGCAGCCCCCCTAATGGGGGTCCACCATGGGTAGTAGCCCTCGGCCCAATGGTATGGGTTTATTATTAGTGTTCATTATTAGTGGGAGGTGGTCAATTGGCCAGGTTTTGAGGGCAATGGACTGTGTCTATGCCGTGTAGCTTTCCGTGTTGTATATGCGCTTAACACCACTTGTAGCACTACATATGAACATAGTTATCACAAGCTAATGCATCCAATGCTTGTCTTAAAAACTTTGAAGCTTTCATAACTTCTTTTCATAGGTCTTTCTCTCTTTGCATTTGGAGGTTGGGTGTTTACATACTTTCTCTCTTTGCATTTATGTTTTAGAGAGCCATCTTGGTGTTTTTCAAGCTTCCATTGAAGCTTCTCTTTATAGCTTTGAAGCTTTCATAACTTCTTTCATAAATCTTTCTCTCTTTTCGTTTGGAGGCCGAGTGTTTGTAGACTTTGCAAGGTGACTGTTTTTTCATGTAGAGCTTGAAGAGAAATACACTCTACCTCATGGATTAGCTCACTGTTAACAAGTGCCTTTGTATGCAACTAGCACATCAATCAACCCCATCCATATCCACCAATGGCTTCTTCTTATTATAGTCAGCTTCAACAACTAACTTTTACAATCGTCATCCCAGTGCTGTCCAATGTTGATGACCACTAAAGAAGCCGTGTATCATCGTCATTTCTCTGTCCATACAATTCAATATCGATGTCCATTTTCTCTCCATCACTATAAATATCCTGCTGACACCATAAACTCATCACTTCTCCATAGCTCGATACATAAAGGATTGGTCATCAATCCGCCACCTACTATACACTTGCCATGTGGTGGATAAAATTTGCAATTACCAACTAGGTCTAGTTCAATCGCCCAATCCAACCTTTTCAATCGCGATTTAGGTCTAGGTCAAATATCGACAATCCAACCTTTATAATCATAGACTAGATTTACAATCACTCAATTTCTACACTAGTTCAATTGGCATTCCAACTTCTTCAATTGCCTAATTCATCTTTATCAGTCAACCAATTTATCTTTTTCAATTGCCCGATTCAATCTTTCAATTAACAATTCCACTTTTTATATTGGCGATTTAACTTCTTTGATCGAGGGATTCGACTTCTTCAATCCCTCGATTCTACTACAGTAATCATTTGATCTAGAACTTCAATTGTCCGATTCTATTACTCTCAATTCTACTTCCACAATCATCCAATCCAACACTTCAATCATCTGTTTCAACTACACTTCAACAATTGTCCCCGTTGTTGATCCAAGGCTTTAATCATCCCATTCATTTTTTCTAGACTTCAATCGTCCAACTCAACTGTAGACTTCAATTTATTTAACTGTAGATTTTATCAAACTGACAGATCAATCACCAGCATTTAGCGACTTCGTTTCAAGCTATTTTCAATCTCTCTCTTTCAACAGGAGCCAAGTATGGCCACAACAACTCATCTAATGATTTGTTTGGTATTCTTTCAAAAAAAGATAAGTTAGATGGGTCAAATTACTCCCTTTAAAGTTTTGTGTTCAGAAATGTCTTTATTTATGAGGGTTTATGGGGTCTTGTCAGTGGTGGTGTGACAAGCCCCGCCCTGGCATAATTTCTCTAGCCAACCCTCAAATGGGTCATGTTATATGCACATTATGTGTGCATATACTAGGAGGCTAACCCACATTAGGCTTGTGAGCATGGGAGCATGGGAACAAGCTCTAGTGGAGCATGGGTTAGGACTAACCTTATGGGTTAAGGTTAGGGTCACGCATCCAAGGGTCACACATGGGAAATGGAGAGTCAAGAGTCACTTGAGGGCCCTCCTATATAATAGGGGCATGGGGCACATTCAATAGAGGCTAAGGCTATGATATCTTGAGGCTAAGGCTATGATATCTTGGGGCTAAGCCTATGATATCTTGAGGCTAAGGCTATGTTATCTTGAGGCTAGGTTACGATATGATGTTCTCTTGTATAGAGGATTATATCTACTCACCTACCATTGCACACTATAGCTACATGCTATTTGATTGGAATTATACCTCTTGATGGTATGGGACATTAAGGTAAAGGTATGATGTACTTCTTTATAATTCATGTGTGTATCCCTTGGGCTCGGGGGTGGTTGGGTGGATGAGTTTATGCCTGATTTATGCATAACAATTATCTAGAGAAATCTTAGGGTTTTATTAGTGGTATCAGAGCAATCTCTAGTTAATTGTTGTTATTTTTTCTTTCTTATTATAATTTTTGGTAATTTTTGAAGTAAATTTTAATATTTATTAAATAAAAATATTATTTTATTGATTTGTGTTTATGATTTTCACGTGGATTGTCAATATGGCGGTTGGTACGCTTGTTTCTTCTATTCAATGGGGACGAATCCACGTTGCGGGGGAATTCCATGAGTTTAATGCTATTTTTCTCTATTTTTATGGTTTAAAATAAGCATTAATGGAAATTTTTACCAAAATATCATATATTTTATTGTGGATATTTTTGGTAGAATGGATTCCTTGAATTTCTATAATTTTTAGCAATTTTTTCTAATGTTTGAGAAAATTTTTAAGCATTTTTATGGTTAAAAATATATTTTTAATGTATTTTTGTGAGTTTTTCGTGGATATCCTATCCATTTTCTGCCAATTTTCTGCTATAATGTAGAGTGGGGAAGCCAATTGATGCATAGAGTGCTCTCCCATGTGCGTGGAAATCTCTTCGCCTCTCAAATCTGATTTTCTCTTTTATTTTCCTCTCCCGCGTGTGAACACCTCTTAATAAGCATAAGTTGATTAATTTTTAATCATAATTAACTTTTAATTATAATTAATCAAAAGATTAATTAAGTATCAACCTCTCTGTTAACAGAGAAGGAGTGGGTGGAGAAAGAGAGAAGGATTGAAGAAGATGGTGGGAGAAGAGTGGAGAGAGGAGAGAGACTACTCTCTCATATCTCATAATCGCACATGGGGGGGGCGCAGTGCTGTTGGGCAAGAAATCGCCACCCCCCTAAAAATAAATTTTCAAAAGGTTTTTAAAACCTTTGCTTTAAAAGTTTTATTTAAGGCTTTTAAATATATATATCAAAGAGCTTTTTTTTAATAAAAAGCTTTTCAATGCTTTCAAAAAAGCTTGGAAAAAAGCCTGAAAAAAATGAGATTTGAGAAAAACGTTCTCTGGAATTTTTTGAAATTTTATTTTCTTGGAAACTCTTGGCTTTCCGCATCCTCAGGAAATCTATTGGCTTTCCGAATTCCCGAAAATCTTTTGACCTTTTGGATTCCGAAAACTTTTGACCTTTCACATTCCGATTTGTTTTGTCTTTTCATTTTCCTGAAACTGTTGGCTTTCCGTATTTCGAGAAGACTGTTGGGATGCCCAAATTTTTTTGACCGTTCGTATTCTAAATGCGTTCGGGGTAAATTAAAAATTTAAAAAAAATCCAAGAAATTAGTGAAAAATTAGAAAGGTTATTTTAAATTTCTCGAAAATGTGGGGTTGGTGTTTGGCATGTGGTGTGTCCATTCGGGCACCCGTGACCATTCAAATTCCTTTACAAATATATTTTTTGATCCATAAATTTGAAAAATCCATTAAATTAATAAATTTTCATTGCATTTGAGGATTGTCGGGCGGAATTGGAAATTTTGTGAACGATGGGATTCTCTAGAAAAATTAGAAATTTTCTAGAAATTATTTTTAAAAATCTTAAAAATTAGTATTTTAAAAATATGAATGGTATTTTGGTAAAATTATTTGCTAATTTTTTTGGGAAAAAATATAGGTTTGGAATGCCACAAGATAGGTTTGGTGGAATTCAAAATTATCGTATTTTGAGGCGCTATAAAATTAGAAAAAATTAGAAAAAAATCATGATAATTCTTTTTCTCGAGAATTTAATATTTTCGAGGTAATGTTGAAGTACGTTTTCTCCTACTGACATTAGATAGATGTGGGTTACTCGCATATTATTAATACAATTGTACCTCATATTAGTAGTTATTTTTGTTTGGATTAATTTTAAACGATGTTTTCATGATTTTTTACCATTGTTTAGCCATTCTTTTTGGACATGTTCCTTAATTTCTTTTGATGGCTATAATTTGCGTTCAAAGTGTGTTTCACCTTTGACCCTTTTCCATGATAATTTATTTTGTGCTTAATTTCTTAAGCCTAAGATAAATTCTATCATGGGTTAGCTGATCGGTTTGATTTGGTGGATTTTATTGGACGTTTTCCAAGTTTTATCTGGACTCATCAAGTTCTACCTAGATCACTTGTGTCTAGGCATTTTTTAATGAGTGCTACACACATGTGTTTTCACTTGCTTACTTTTTGGAGTTTTGCTTGAACGACATCACGTTCATATACTCTAGATTGATGAGTTGACCCCACCAATTCTAAATGCTTCTTTTGGCATGATTAATGATCATTACGTGGCATGCATTGATTTTTATGATCAACTATGGTTTCATGGATTCAAGGAGCTTCTATCCATGGTTTTTTGATCTTTTGGATAATTTCATGTGCTTTGAAGGTAGCATTTGCCTTCGTTTTTTGCACGTAATTTTGGACTATGCTCCTTGTACTCTTGTACATATTCCAACTTGGATACCTAGTTGCTTATATATCTACGTGAGTTATTTTTCCACCCTAACTTTATTGAGTTTATTGGGTAGTTATCATTAGAAAAGCACCAATAATTCAAAATTCTTTTCTAATGATGTACTTGAAAGAGTTATTCCTTAATGTGGTCTTGGGATTATAGAGACAGGTTTTAGTATGTGAAAGTCTAGGATAAGGCCATCTATTCCTTTTATATAGGATTTTATTCATATTTCTTAGACGGCATACTAGGGAGTTTCAAATTAATAAGGTATGTATGAGTGGTATCATGGTGGTATGGGACACTAACGATCCCTCACATATATTATCTTATGGGATAATTTGGGCTCAAGATTGTTGCTTTGCTTACATCCCTTTGCATGTTGACCTCAACATTCAAAGACAATCTCATTTTTCGACTTCACTTGAAGTTATAGTGTGGGCATTGTCTAGATAAACTTCTTTTATCTATAGCCTGCATGTATTGATGAGTGTAATCTCGTCGGCATTTTCACTTGTTAAAATCTCTTTCTTTAGATTTCAACAAGTTTATCTTGTTGTGTTCGGATTAAAGAAATTTGGATTTTTCCTTTGTTGGCATTTCTTTCTCTAGTTCCGTACTTTAGGTGATTTATATAGTCAACCTGATAGTTTACGGATGGACATATGTGACTCATCGAGACGTTGATGACTCTCTATATTGATATGGGTTACTCGGGATGCCGATAATTCCATGTGCAGATGTAGGTACGTCGGGTCATCGATGGATCCCTGGTTCCTGGTGTTATAACGCCATGTTTTCCTACTTTATTCCGAATGGTGAGGAGGAAACTACTTTGAGTATGAATTCCTTTGATCATCGCAGTCCGATGGGAAAACAGAGCATATGAATCAGATTGTAGATGATCGTGCATTTGTCTCTCGAAAAGCATCAAATTGGAAAAAATATCTTCCAACAATGATGAAATTTGCCTATAATAGTTTTAAATATGTGGCTATTGGTTTTAGTCCGTGCATACTTATGTATGGGTATCAACCCAGGGCACCTATTGATATTGGTCTTAAGGACATCGAGCTTGATGCATCGAGGGATTTCTTGCGTGATATGCAAGAAATGCTGACCAAAGCTTGGGATTCTGTCAGGAGTGCTCAGGATAGGGCATGGTTCTATGCTGATAGAGGATGCTTAATTGGTCTTTTGAACCAGGAGCGTTGATTTATTTAAGATTCTTAGACTTTGTCAAAAGGAAAATGCTCAAATTTATCTCCTAGATATTGTGGTCCATTTCGATTTATACATCAGATTGGAATGGTTGCATACGGACTTAAACTACCTCCACATGTTAGAGTTCATTCAATCTTTTTTATCAATAGATTAACTGGGAGGTGAGGATAACAAAGTTACTCCTCAAGAACTCGTTGAAGTTGAAGAATTATCCTATGTTCCCCACCATGAACCTGATAAGGTACTTGAATTCAAGGAAAGGATTTTGTAGTTGACTAATCCTTGAGATTAAAACTAGGTGGAAAGATAGGGAAATAGAGGATTCGACTTGGGAGTCGGTTGAGATTATTTAGCAAATTTCTCCTTCTTTTCATTGTAAGAGTGCAATGTTTTGAGAGAGGGGAAGTATGTTATATGTACATTATGTGTGCATATACTAGGAGGCTAACCCACATTAGGCTTGTGAGCATGGGAGCATGGGAACAAGCTCTAGTGGAACATGGGTTAGGACTAACCTTATGGGTTAAGGTTAGGGTCAGGCATCCAAGGGTCACACATGGAAAATGGAAAGTCAAGAGTCACTTGAGCACCCTCCTATATATAATAGGGGCATGGGGCATATTCAAGATAGGCTAAGGCTATGATATCTTGAGGCTAAGGCTATGATATCTTGGGGCTAAGGCTATGATATCTTGAGGCTAAGGCTATGTTATCTTGAGGCTAAGGCTATGTTATCTTGAGGCTAGGTTATGATATGATGTTCTCTTGTATAGAGGATTATATCTACTCACCTACCATTTCACACTATAGCTACATGCTATTGGATTGGAGTTATACCTCTTGATGGTATGGGACATCAAGGTAAAGGTATGATGTACTTCTTTATAATTCATGTGTGCATCCCTTGGGCTCGGGGTGGTCGGGTGAATGAGTTTATGCCTGATTTACGCATGTTTATGCATAACAATTATCTAGAGAGATCTTAGGGTTTTAACAGGTCTGGGCCCACAAACCCAAACATGCGCTCTCAAATTACTATTGATGAAAGAAGATGGGATTCTAATAATGCATAAGCTTTGGCATTAATTGCTTTGTTTGTCAAAAGGTCAATTATTCCGTGTATACATTTTTGCAAAACATCTAAACTTGCTTTATGGATTTCAATACTTCCCTCTGGCTTTCTTTGAGAGGCAGTGTAATCCCTCTTACCTACTATTTGCATGAATTTTATATGGGCTTTAATAGTTCCCTTTGGCTTTCTTTGAGAGGCAATGCAATCCTTCTTACCTATTGAGAGCTTGTTAGCTTATTATTGAAGGAGGAGCAATCTAGAAAGAATGCATCTATTAGTTCTAGCAGTGATCAGGCTCTTGGCAACAAAGGAAAAAAACAAGAAGTAACAATTCAAACCAATCTTCTAAGGATAAGGACTAATAAGCCAAAGAAGGTTACTTATTACTGATATTACAAAAATCCCTTCCATGCAATTAAAAATTTCTCTAAACTTTAGAATAAGGATAAGAAGAAGAATAAGAAATCTAATAAAGGTTCTACTAGTTTTTCCCCAGGCAACTAGAGTGCCAAGAAAGAGGACTCTACAAATGTTTTCCTTGAAGAATTCTCATTTATGTATGTTTGAGATTTCATTCTAACCAGGATCTAAAGAGAATGTGAGGGAGATGGAGAGCTTCAAACCCTAGCAAGTAAACACACACACAAGAGAGAGAAAGACACAAGAGAGAGCAAGTAAACACACACACAAGAGAGAGCAAGACACAAGAGAGAGATGGATAGTTAAATTTTCTTCTATCTTCTTCTTCTCTACTGAACCAACATAACATAAAGATAAGAGTACACACTATATGGGTTAGTACTCAACTACTACAACATAAAGATAAGAGTACACACTATATGGATTAGTACTCAACTACTACAACATACAAGGGTCGGTCCATAATGTGAACCCAACTAAATGAGCTGGCACTATAACTATGCCTGACTCTAGTAATCCAAAATGGCTGTCACATAGCCTGTCATCCCACTGGCCACATATCAACCATAATCTCACCAACCATGCCAACGATGTAGATGCGAAAGCTATCACCTAGGCGGGTCATCAATGTCCACCGTAGTAGCACTAGTTGAGCTTGATATCTCAACACTCCCCCTCGAGCTCAACTCCACACACTACACTCCAAGTAAGCTCCTAAACTATGGTGCTTCTTTGTGCCCAATGCCTTCATGAAGATGTGCCACCTGATCCTCTGTGTGCTGACATATACCACATCTACGTCTCTTGCTAGAACCTTCTCCCTCACAAAGTGATAATGCACCTCAATGTGCTTCATTTTAGCATGATATACTGGGTTACTAGTAGCCAACTGTATGCTGCTCATGTTATCACAATATATAACAACTGCCCTATCCACGGGCTCTCCCATGTCACCAAGTAGCTTCTGAAACCAAGATACCTCACAAGCTACCATAGAGGCACCCCTATACTTGACAAGGCAACTATTGGCTGCTTCTTACTACTCCAACTCATAGCAGCAGCACTCCCAAATGAGAACATAAAACCACTGGTAGATCTCTTGTCTGCAATGCTACTACTAGCCCAATCAGTAGCTGTGTACCCATGCAACTGTATCTCTATATAGTCTCATAGAAAAGTCGATAATCAACTGTGGATTTCATGTACCTGAGGATCATTCTAGATGCATCCAAGTGTGGCTTCCTACTACGGGCCTGCATAAACTGACTCACAAGTCCAATAGCATAGTTCAAGTCTGGCCTTGTAATGGATCGAACTACCCACCACTATGCACCTGTATGTAGTGGGGTCCTCCAAAAGCTCACCTATATCTGTAGAAAGCTTTGTGTTCTGCTCCAATGGCACTGAAATAGGCTTACAGCGTGTGTCATACCATAATTGGACAACATGTCCAAAGCCATATTGTCTTTGCAAAAATAGCAAAATTCCATGAGGTGATCTCACCACCTCTATGCCCAAGAAATACCATAGCTCACCCAAATCCTTCATCTCAAACTTCTACTTCAAAAGCATCCTAACATCATGTATGTCTACATCATCACTATCACCAGTGATAATCAAGTCATCCACATAGATGACGAATAGCATGATCTCTCTATCTATCTTTTTCACATATAGTGAAAAATCTACATTGGATATCTGAAATCCAATGGTAACAAGATACTCCCCGATCTTATTTGACCATGCTCTAGGTGCTTGCTTTAATCCATACAAGGCTTTGCGTAACCTATACACAAAATCTAGATGTGCATCACTCTCATAACCCGGTGGCTGCATCATGTACACTTCTTCTTGCAAATCACCATGCAAGAAAGCATTCTTTACATCCATTCGATGTAAAGACCAACCCTTCGCTACAGCCATAGCAATGATAGCTCTCACGGTTGCCATTCTTCAAAATCGGGCTGAATGTGTCCTCTCATAGTCTATGCGATAAGTCTGAGCGTAGCCCTTGTCAACCAATCTTGCCTTGTACCTGCTCACTGAACCATCAACATTGTTCTTGACTTTATACATCCAATTGTCTTCTTTTTCTTAGGCAAAGGCACTAGCTCCCATGTTGCATTTGCATCCAATGCTGCCATCTCCTCATCCATGGCATCTTATTTCCAATTGCCTACTCAAAGCAAGTGGGCTCAACCTCCTATATTGTTTTTACCATGTAAGCATAATGATGGGCTATATATCCATCATATCTGAACCTGTCAACAAGGTATCTAACCCTCGTAGACTTGTGTACACCTTGATCACTACCAGGTGTCCTCAAAACATCCCTGGTTATTCTTACACCAAGAGTAACCACAGACAGAATGCCAAGCTCCTCATCAAGGCTCTACTCATAGCCACTAGAGTCACCATCCACATATGAGTAACCTGCTACTCTAACAAATCCGGCACAAAAGATTGATCTAACTTTTTCTTCCCTTTATGTGATACATGTATACGTGCATCATTCCTCAACCTGCCTACCATGGGCTAACATTGGATCCACTGCTCGAGGACTCCCCAGGTCCACTCAGCACCTGTGATTGCTACTCTACATGTAGTGCAACATCAACACTTCTTACATCTGCATCTTCTATTACCTTCACTACTACTCGTGCATACCAGCTACTCATCTCATTCGAAGATAACATCTTTGCTTACTCGCCTCACGAGTGGTAGGGTTATAGCATCTATAACCTTTTTACTCCATAGCATAACCAATGAAGATGCATTTCTCTGCCTTTAGATCCAACTTTGTTCTCACTTCATTGGGAACATGTATATATGCAATACACCCAAACACTTTCAAGTGAGACACATTCGATCTTATGCCTGTAAACTTCTGTTTAGGAGTCATACCATGAATAGTTGTAGTGGGTGTCCTATTCATAAATCTCTGAAAGCGAGCAAACACCTCACTCTTCTCCTTCTCATGAAATAAACCCACACTTTCCTAGTGTGGTCATCAATGAATGTAACATAGTATTTGCAACCTGCAATTGTTGCAGTCTTGGTTGGTCCCCATACATATGAATGTATGACATCCAATGGCTTTGCACTAACATGCTTTTTATGTGGGAAAGCATGTTTGGCCTACTTACCAAGTTGGCATGCTTCACATACCTTACGCATACCGTCAACCTTAAACTTTGGTAAACCTGCAACAATATTTTGGGCCTACATAGACTTCAATCTCGCTGTATATTCACATGACCAATGTGCTTGTGCTATATGTCAATATCTGCAATAACAACTATTCTATGCGCAAACATGGCTACCTTTATCTTAGGCATGTTCACATCCAAAGTAAACATCCTGCCATTTCTGTTACCCTTTGCAACCAAGCGACACTTATTTTTGAACTTTTCTACAAAACATCCTTGAGGATTAAACCTCACTTGCAGACCCTGCTCAACCATCCGTCCAATAGAAACCATGTTCTTTGTAATATTCAAAACATGAAGTACATCATGCAAGTACTTCATTTTGCCATCCTGCATAGACAATGGCACTTTACCAACATGCACAATGGAATGCACAGTATCATCGCCTGTTTCTACATAACCTGGCTTTTCCATTTTTTGCATATCTCTAAACCACTCAGCATGACTGGCCATGTGTTTAGAGGCGCCAGAATCCACATACCACCATATATCTTGAGATCCTAACACATCCGCTGTTATGGAACTAATCATGTGCTGCATCACAAACATCTACTCACTTTTGTCATCACCTCCATGTTTGCTAGATGATACATAGTTGCCTTGCTGCAACTTCCCACTTTTAATGTCATTTTTCTTTTTGTAGCAGTCCTTTGCCATGTGTCCTAGTTTGCCACAGTAATAGCACTCTATGCTATTTTCATTTTGATTTCTTTGGCCAACCACCTCAGCCTCTTTGGCTCCCCCCATCTCTAGATTGGCCTCTTCCACTTGTGTATGACTGCTCTTCTGCTGTGAATCACTGGACTGTTGTTGTCCAAAATTCTAATTTCCTTGTTGGCCACCTCCTTGGCCTCGACCATGGCCTTACCTCTGCGTCTACCTGAATTAGAGTAGAAGGCTTGTTCCAATGTGTTCTTGCTTTGTGAAGAAGAATCCTTACCTAAAGCCTTTTCTTCTATGATCAGCATAGATATCAAGTCCTGAAAGTTGGGAATATTCTCCCTAACTACAATGGAGGTCTTGAATGTCTTGTACTCTTTGCCAAGCCCATTCAGACGATAGACACTCACCAAATCATCATCCTCCACTGATACATTGAGAAACCCAAGGGATTCAACAATTCCCTTCATCTTTAAGGCATATTCATTGATGGACATGCTTTTCTTTTCCACAGTATGCAACTCTTACTTTAACTGCAACTTCCTTGCCTTTGTGTTAGTCTGGAACATCAGAACCAGATTTTGCCATGAAACTATTGGAGTGTTTGCATCCTGTATGTGTCCGATCATAGTGTCTATGACACTAATTGAAAGTCAGGACATGACTTTTCTTGCACCCTGATTCCAATCCTTGAATGCCTTAATATCTACAGCAGGAGTGGCATTCTCCTTAGATAACTCTAGAGGCTCCTCATTGTCTCCTTCTACATAATCCCAAAATCCTTTATCCCCATGAGGAAATTGGTCATTCTGAACTTCTAGAATTCTTTGTGCATCTATTTATGCATAAAAGTCCATTTTTATAAGAATAACTCTTTTATAATTTAAAAAAATCCTTTATGCATCTTTCTATGCATAAAAATCAAATTTAACGAGAATAACACTTTTATAATTAAAAAATTTCCATTATACATCTTTCTATGCATAAAAAATAAATTTAAGGAGAATAACACTTTTATAATAAAAACATTTCCATTATGCATCTTTCTATGCATAAAAATTAAATTTAATGAGAATAACACTTTTATAATAAGAAAATTTTCATTATGCATCTTTCTATGCATAAAAATTAAATTTAATGAGGATAACACTTTTATGATAAAAATTTTCATTATGCATCTTTTTATGCATAAAAATCAAATTTTAATTAATATAAGTGATATCCATGCATATTCATAGGTGAATATGTACATGGAGTAATTAGAATATTTCTTTTAGATGCAAAAATGGTGGGAATTTTTTTTTGGAATAACATAAAAATAAACTTTCTTTTCCAAAAAATTCTGAAAAACTTTGCCATAACCTCCTTTGTATGGCTGACCATTTCTCATTTTTATCATTCTATTTTTAGCTTAAATTAACCCAAATTAGACTCATAGAACTCTAATCTACACAATCTTCTAAATTCAAGAGAGTAAACAATAAGAAGAGTTTAATGAATCTCTTAGTTAATCTTTCTAGGATTAAGAAAGGCTCGAATGTAAAGAAGAGAAGGGGGTGGCCTTTTCCTCAAAGGCATAGCATGTGAATTTAATTCAAACATTTACAAAATATAAAAATTAAGAAAACCATAGATTTTTCGAGAACAAAGTAAGAGAATTAGCTTACATGGAGCTTGTAAGCTTTCCTTTGGCTTGAGGGATTGAGGGTTCTACTCTTGTTTGAAGCAACAGTGGCCACCAATTCACTTTCGAGAGGATTAGGCCAAAAATAATTGAATTATCAACAAATTCTCAATGTATATGACTAAGGGCAGCATGAGTAGAGTAACAGTGCATAAACACCATTAAGCTTTTACAAAGGGGGAGGCTTCTATCTATAGGAAAAAGTGAGCCTCTAACCAAGCAAACTGATTCTAGAATTTTTCAGATCAGTTTGGTCAATTTTTGACCATTTTTTGGTTAGTTCAGCTTACTTTTTGAAACTAGACTTGAAATAGGAGAGAGGAGAGATGAAATATCTCATTTTATTGATTTAAAGTTTGGGGTAATGATGAGAAAAAAGGCACCTCCTTCATGAGGGGATATCTCCACTCTGAGAGGTGTCAAAATTTAGTTTTTTAATGTTTTTTTGGTCCTTAGTCCACTCTTCATCTTATGTGAGCATTTACTCATTTTTACGGGGTTTTTCTTTTATTCTTCAATTTATCTCCTCCATACATTTGGATTAATCTTATTGGTCCATAAGAACCTTAATCCAAAATTTTTAGAAAATCTGGACCCTTAGGCGCTGAGGTCTTTTGTGCATATTATAATTTATTTCTAATGCACCTTAGGAATTTCTTTTTAAACTTCTGTTTTGGGGGAATTTATTTTAATAAGAAAGGATATTTTTCCATCCAAAGATATCTAAAATTTGAATTACCTCTCTCTAGGCCAAAATAGATAGAAACAAGATCTTTTATTATTCTGAAAAGGGGATTGATTATAGGGGGAAAAACTGGACATCTTGAGGGGCTGGGGAGGAATCTTATAGGAAATGTGAGATTTCATTAGAATGTTCTTATATTGTATTATTTTGCATGTGTGATTTTTGCCTAAACCCTAGAAGCCACACATAAAAGACAAAATGTAACTCTCATCTCACTGGTTCTCTTATGCATAATCTAAATGAGTGCTCTTTTCCTCTCCTCTCTTACTTATCTCTTGTGTATATGTTAAGCTCTTATGTGCTCCATTTTGTGAGTGAGTGAGTGTGTGTGTGTGTGTGTGTGTGTGAGAGAGAGAGAGAGAGAGAGAGGACCGAGATTCTATTAGAGTGCGATGGTGATGGCGAGCAACAGATTAGAGCTTTTGTTGTTGCAACACAACGATGCTACCTATGAGAATCCTAGGCAACCTACATTCAGAGGGTAAGTGACACACGCTGACTGTGCATTTGTGTGCTAGGCGAGGACTTGTTGGTTTCTTGGCTAAGCCATGTTGGTAACTAGCATCTCTCATAGTTGCCCTACCACGTGTGTGATTAATCCCACATGGGGTTGTGTGTGTTTTAGCACCTTAGTATAAGGGTAAAAACTCCCTTGGGGTCCCCTCTATCCCTCCACCTTTATGGTGGATGAAAGGGATTGAGGTGAGAGAGGGGCCCGGTTGGCCGACTCTTGTTGGAGCTTGTGCTTTGTACATCTGCCTATGGAATCCAATATGGTATCAGAGATGGTTCTGCTACGCTGAGTCTGCTGCTTGCCATTAACATTCCACATCTACATCGTCTACTCCTACATTGTGTACATGCCTTGTTTGAGTCTGATGAAGGGCCCACCTAGATTGTTGTCAAGTTGAGGTTACGCTGGGGCATGTGCGCCCAAATGAAGTTGGTGCCAAAGTTTCCGTTGGGTTCATGTGTGCTCTAATGTCACCTCTTTCCATCATCTTTGGAGTTGTATATCGGACATGAGGGGATGTTGGCGGGCATCTCTCATAGCTAGCCTGCCAGGTTTGTGCTTGATCCCACATGGGGTTGTGTGTGTGTTAACACCTTAGTATAAGGGTTAAAAATCCCTTGGGGTCCCCTCTATCCCTCCACCTTTATGCTGGATGAAAGGGATTGAGGTGAGAGGGGGGGCCTCCGGCCACCTGAGGATGGCCGACTCTCACTAGAGCTTGTGCTTTGCGCATCCGCCTATGAAGTCCAGTAAGCCATTATTCTACCAGGTGCATATAAGGGAAAAATCCCATGACATTTGGTTGTACCTTGCCCCCTTCCCATGGTGCTAGGGCTTCCCACTTTGCATAAATCAAAAGATCCAAGGTCACATGATGAACTAAAATCATACAAGCCAAGATCTTGAATCACATGATCCAAGTTCTTAAGTCATGGATTGAGATGAATTAAAATTGTGGATTGTGGACATATAGTTACACGATCCAATTTCTTAAATTGCCAATCAAGCTTTACATAAATTACATAATCCAAGATTAAATGATGAATTACACAATCCAAGATCTTGAATTACATGATCCAAGTTTTTGAATCATGGATTTGGATGAATTAAAGCATGGATTGTGGGCATCCGCAATTTTGTGATCCAACTTCTTAAATTGTCAAGATTGAGCTTTACATAAATCACATGATATAATGAAATAAAATCACATGATCCAAGATCTTGAATCATATGATCTGAGTTCATGAATCACACAATCCAACTTCTTAAATTGTGCATTGGGTTGAGCTAAAGTCATGGATTGTGGACATCTACATCCAACTTCTTAAATTACCTTGAGCTTTACATAAATTACAGCATCTTAGATCACACGGCAACAAACTAAAATCACACGATGTAAGATCTTTAATCACAAGATCCAACTTCTTAAATCATAGATTGAGATTTACATGCCCCATCTCTCTCATGGCCACTTTGGCTGTTATCTCTCTCATGCCCTCTCTAGTTGCACCCTCTCTCACATGCCCCATTTGGCCATGCAACAAAAAAAGGGGTTCCTAAGAGCCGCTTTTTTGTTATTTATTTGCCTGACACCCACACCCCATGCTCAGAAAAAAAAGGGGCTCACAAGAGCCCCTTTTTTGTTTGAGGATGGGTGTGGGAGATGGGGCAAAGAAATAAAAATAAGAGGCTCTTATGAGCCCTTGCTACATTTTGCGAATCCCCTGTACTATTTTGTACTAGAGTAGATCATCACATGGGCTCATAGGAGCCCCTTTTTTGGATTGGGATTAGCTAAAATCCTAGAGTGTGGGGGCATTTCATGATCCAACTTCTTCGACCTTTACATAAATCACACAATCCAAGATCACATGATGAACTAAAATCACATGATCCAACTTCTTAAATCGTCACTCGAGCATTACATGTCTCATCTCTCTCATGCCCTTCATCTCTCTCATGCCTTCTCTAGCCGTTATCTATCACATGCCCCCCCTTTGGTCATGCAGAATAAAAAGGGGCTCACAAGTGTCGCTTTTTTTTGTTAATTTTCCCCATCTCTCCCATGCTCATACTGAGACAAAAAAGGAGCTCCCGTGAGCCCCTACGATGATGATTTATGCTAGCATGGACATGAGCCCCTTTTTTGGGGATGAGCTAAAATTGTGGATTATGGGCATCTATAATCGATCCAACTTTTTAAATCACCAATCGAGCTTTACATAAATCATATGATAACCTAAAATCACACAATCTAAGATCTTGAATCACACAATAAACTAAAAAAAAATATGCACACTCATATTATCATTTGGATTTGCATTTGTGAGGATTTGAGAGGAGATTTGCAACAAAGAGGTTGCATAGAAGCTGTCCAAGAGAGTTGCAAATGGGAGTTTTGCAACATGAAGAACCTGCTCATCATCAAGGAAGCTGAAAATGGAGATTTCAGCATTATGAAGGCTATGGAGTCTTCATCATCGTCAAGGAGAACCTGCCAAGAGAAGATATGCTACTGATTATGCCTCAAGAAGGTTGGTTTTGTGAAGTTTTTCCTCAAAGTTTTGTATTTGAGCATGGAAGAATGCTCTATGAAGGGTTGCTATGTATGGGATTTGTGTATCCCATGAATCTTGTGTGGAGGTGCATGCTTGTCAAGATAATGGCAAGTGAGATGGTGAATTCAATGGAGTTCACATGTGTGTGCATCAAGAAGAGGATGCACTTGTGGATGTTTGCTCAATGAAGGAGAGCAAAGAAGGAGATGGAAACCTTGGCAGTTTCCACATGTTTATGCACCTATGGTTTCCATGCTCTTCTTTGCGTGCATCCATTTCCAAGGGTGCGAGAAATCTATGTTGAAGCACCCTTGGAAATGGATGCACGCAAAGAAGGGCATGTATATTGGAGCTCAATGGTGAGCTCATGTGGCCATGTTGATGGCTATGGAGATAACTCTACTTGGAGGTTTAAGGAGGCAAAGATCAAAAGTATGCATGTTAAGGGCTAAATATTGAGTCATAGTAGCCACATTGATGGCTGTACAAACCTCATGAAGGGGGTTTGATTGTTGAGGTAAGAGGTTGGAAACACATAAGTTGTGAAAGAGGAGATGGGTGCCTTTGATTAAGGATGGCATTTTTTTGGTGTACACAAAAGGAAGCAAATAGTCAACAAATAGTTCACTTCCAGCAGTAGTGGAGAGCTCATAATGTAGCTAGAGACGGCAAATCTATAATGGAAAAATGAGCACAGAAGGCAGATACATCATGAAGGCGCTAGCGGTATAACAACACATCAAAGAGATACGAAGAGCATGAAGCTTTGGTATTGTAAGGAAGAATAGGAGTTGTAGCTTGGACAGTGAGTTGGGGATTCCGTCTGTCATGATGCCAAGTACTAGGCAGAGTCGTTATGTGCCACCTCATGAGAGGCAAGCTCAGAGTGAGCCACAGTTGAGGAGATCTGAGAGGGTCAGGAGACCCGTTGACAGGTACACTTATACCGGTTGACAGGCACACTTATACTGGATATTCAGCCCGTCATTATGCTTACATGATGAAAGTGACAGGTTTTAAAGAACCCACTAAGTTTGATGAGGCAGTTGCAGATGAGAAGTGGTGTGCTGCCATGGATGAGGAGTATTCAGCTTTGGCTGAAAATGGAACATGGGATTTAGTGCAGTTGCCTGATGGCAAAGTCCCCATTGGCTGCAAATGGGTGTACAAGGTTAAGTGCAAATCAGATGGGTCATTAGAGCGCTACAAGGCCAGGTTGGTTGCAAAAGAGTATGCACAGCAGTATGGTCTTGACTACTATGAGGAGACTTTCAGCCCTGTAGCTAAAATGGCTACGGTCAAAACTGTCATTGCATTGGCAGCAGCTAAAGGCTGGAAGTTATGGCAGATGGATGTGAAAAATGCCTTTCTGAATGGTGAGTTGCAGGAAGAGGTTTATATGGAGCAGCCTGAAGGCTATGTGCATCCGGATTTTCCAGCACATGTATGCAGGCTGAAAAAGGCATTATATGGGCTGAAACAGGCACCCAGAGCATGGAATGCTCGAATTAGCAGCTATTTACAGCAACATGGGTTTAAGTTGGGTGATGCAGATCACAGTTTGTTTGTGAAGAAGACAGATCATGGCTATGTATTTCTGGTTGTCTATGTCGATGACTTAATCATTACTAGAGATGATGAAAGCGGGATTGCTGAAATTAAATCATGTTTGCAGGCTGAATTCAAAGTCAAAGATCTTGGTGAGTTGAAATATTTTCTGGGAATTGAGGTAGTGTCGACACCTCAAGGCATATGGTTGCTACAGAAGCAGTATGCTCATGACATGTTACAGAAGTATGGTATGGCTGAATGCAAGGCTATGGATACACCCCTAGAGCAAAATGTCAAGCTGCAGATTGATGTTGGGGCTGAAATAGAGAATGTAACCATGTATCGTCAGATGGTGGGCAGCTTGATCTATGTGACTATTACGCGACCTGACTTGAGTTATGCTGTGGGGCTGATCAATCCTGTTCATGCAGCCTCGCAAGCCGCATTTGGATGCAGTCAGGAGAATCATGAGATATGTAAAGGCTACGATAGATTATGGGCTGTTTTATGCATATGGGATACCCCTTAACTTGATAGGGTATATTGATGGTATACTGATGCTGACTGGGCTGGTTGTGCCTATGACAGAAGGTCAACCAGTGGCTATGCATTTGGATTGGGCAGCAGCATGATCAGTTGGCAGAGTAAGAAACAGCCTACAGTTGCATTGTCTAGTACAGAAGCTGAGTACCGTGGTGCGGCCTTAGCGGCCTGTGAAGCTGTTTGGTTACAGAAGTTACTGAATGACTTTGGGATCCACTTGGACAGCAAAGTGAAGCTACATTGTGATAATCTGAGCAGTGTTATGCTTGCAAGCAATCTCGTCTACCATGCAAGATCGAAACACATTGAAGTTCATTACCATTTCATCATAGAAATGGTACTAGAAGAGCAAATTGACTTGATGCATGTGAAGACTGAAGACCAGGTAGCAGACATCTTTACCAAATCACTTGGTAAAGATAAGTTCATCTATTTTAGGCAGCTACTTGGAGTGTTTCAGATGGTTTGAGCTTGAGGGGGAGTGTTGGAAGTCAAGCTCCAGTTCCACCCCGCGTGTGTCGTCTTTATGTTGTGTGATCATGACCGACACCAGCCAGGTACAACTGGACATGTGTGTTGTACTAAATAAGTCGGTAGACTTGACTTGACCTAACCACAGTTAGATATTGGTTAGTGTAAAGCCTAAGTGTAAGTCTCTTTTCTACTAGTCAGTGTGATGAATAATGAGAAGTAGAAGATGAGCCTGCAGGCTCTTGGTTCTGCTCCATTCTCTGTCTGTCTCTCCCTCTCTTTCAATATGGTATCACAACCATTTCGAGCTTCTAGGTGAGCTCGGGCAGGGCGACCCTCATACCATGGATGATAACAAAAAATTTCCATTTTGAGCACGCATGCTCGTGGACGATTGTGTCATAATATTTGGGTGAAAAATAAAACAAAATGCAGTTTGACCCACAACCGGGCAGTGGACCATTTATCTTTAATTTGTGTGTGTGAATACGTTTCAATGCTTCTTCATAGGTTTCAACTAATGAAGGTGTGTGAATAAGACCCTTATAATGGCTAAGGTTTTTTTTTCTTAAAAAATAATATTTCTTCAAATTAACGCATGCAGCCTTCCACTCTGACATCTGCACGGCGGCCAGCTTTTATATTGAACGCCCACCAGTCTTCTCCTCTGCAATTTGTTGAAATATACAAGTGAATAGGGTGTGTGCGGGAACAAGCCCTTGGTTAGAGGTTGTAAAAGAGAATGAGTAAATGTGAAAGAACCTGTGAAAAGGTGAGAAGAATCTACTGGGAGAGAATAAAGGGTAGCATGAGAAGATTTCGAAAGTGTGGAGATATTCTGCGAAGTGTGGAGATATTCTGGGAGATATTCTGGGAAAAGTGAAGAGGTGGAGAGAATCAGGGAAAAGAGGTGGAGTGAATCATGGAGAAATCAGTGGGATTTGATGCTTGGATGTAAACTCTATAAATTGAGGCATTGCCCTAATGAGAATTTGTTGGTTTTTGAGTATCCATGCCTACATTAATCTATTTGTTAATTACCCACTAATTATATCTTAATTATTTACTAATCACTTTGTTAATGATGTTGATTCTAGTGTTTGATCCACCATAGCTCATCATAATGCTCTAATTTCAACATGGTATCAGAGCCATGCCTAGAATCCATCAGGTTTATGAGCCCATTATCTAATTAATCAAGATTAGTAGATAATTAGAAATTAATCAAATTTTTAGTTATTTTTCAACTAGCCTATGTACCCCCAGCTAGTGGAGGAGCTCCCTCTCCTTGCACACATAAAATTAGCCCAAACCCTTCTAGCCATAGATAGCCAACTCATTGCTACTCTAGCCAGTCAAATCAGAAGCGCAAACCGCCAACCGGATGAAGAGAAATCGCGTTTTTATCAAGCTCGGTTTTTCTGTAGCAAATCAGTAATTTTCACTTCATCAAATCAAATTGCTCTAATTCCTCTTAGCCTCGGGGGTTTTCAAGCATGCTCTACAAGCTCGTGAAGTCAGAATTCAATTTCATCAAGTCTATAGTGAGATCCAAGCTCTTCATCAAATCTGCAGGTGACTTTGGTAAAACAGAGATTAAGCTTTCAATATTTGGTCAAATCTTGTGTTTCTTAGCTTAATCCTCTACTAGACTCATTGCTATTGATGGCTTTGAAAGCATTTGAGCTCATTTGAAGTCTAAGGCACCAGATCTGGACTCCCCGCATACTCTGTTTTCTGCACACAAAACAGTGGATTAATTTACTAATCAGTGATTAATCATTGCTAATCATTGTATTTTGGTACAATTGAGGGTTCAAATTAACCATTAGGCATCTGATACAGATCCTTATAACTTCAGATTGCAATTCGGAGTTGGTTTGATACTCCAACCATTCCGTACAAATTGGTTACCCTTGATTTAATGTAATTTCTGGGAAAATTGTGCTGATAAAAATGTGATAATCATCATTTTGCATTTAACCCTTGGTTAATGCCTGTAAATCTCACTCAATTTCAAGATTATTCACAGCCAAAGTTGCATTTGGAATGTGCATAAGAATGAATGCTATATGCATTATGTATTGGGCACATTGCATCAGTGTAAAAATGGGATCAGACACTGCCCTTGTCCAGAAGAAGGCAAGAGGTAAGACCTCCCGCATAGATTTGGGTTTGCATTGCATAATAACACAAGATAAACATCAAAAGCCCAAAAGAACTGTCAAATAAACATTTAAACATGTTGCTCACATGGAGCAAGAAGACCTGACAGACAAGTGAAAAGATGCAGGGGGGAAGAGAGCTTGAGCTCTTGCAAGCACACACACACACTCACAAAACCCTAATAGAGAACACACAAGGTGAGAGGCTGAAAATCTTCTTCTTCTTCTCTAGTCAACACTCAACACACCATATACAAGAATAAGAGTACACATAATATGAAAGGTACTCAACCAAATACATACACGGGTTCTCTATAGTGTGAACCCGACTAAATGAGCTGGCGCTATAACTATGCCAGTCTCTAGAGTGGCTGTCACACAGCCTGTCATCCCACTGGCCGCATATCACCCAAGATCTCACCAACCATGCCAGTGGTGTAAGTGTGGGGCCTATCCCCCAGGCGGGTCATCAGTGTCCACCGCCTCACTAGAGCTCGATATCTCAACACTCCCCCTCGAGCTCAACTCCATCTCATGTACACCAAGCGAAGCCCTGAATCTGCGGAGCTTCTCTGTACCCAATGCTTTGGTGAAGATGTCAGCTACCTGATCCTCTGTGCTGACATAAACAAGGTCAAGGTCTCCTGCCAAGACCTTCTCTCTGACGAAGTGGTAGTGGACCTCTATGTGCTTTGTACGAGCATGAAAGACTGGGTTCCTGGCCAACTGTATACTACTAATGTTGTCACAGAAAATGACAACTTGTCTATCCACTGATAGACCCAAATCTGTAAGTAGCTTTCTCAACCAAGCTACCTCACATGCTGCCATAGCAGCTCCTCTGTACTCGGCCTCTGTACTCGATAGGGCAACCGTAGGCTGCTTCTTGCTGCTCCAAGTCACAGCAGCACTCCCCAAAGAAAACATGAATCCACTGGTAGATCTTCTATCTGAGATACTACCAGCCCAATCAGCATCTGTGTATCCATGTACACATATCGCTGTCCCAGTCTCATAGAATAGTCCACAATGCAAAGTAGACTTCACATACCTCAGTATGCGTCTCACTGCATCTAAATGCGGTTTCCGTGGAACCTGCATAAACTGACTCACCAACCCAACAGCATAGCTCAAATCTGGTCTGGTGATCGTCATGTAGATCAAACTTCCTACTATGCGTATGTACATAGTAGGATCCTCCAAGATCTCTCCTGAATCTGCACTCAACTTGCCATTCTGATCCAATGGCACAGAATTAGGCTTACAGCCTGTCATACCATACTTGGACAACATATCCAAGCCATACTGTCTCTGCAGTAATCCAATACCATGTGGTGACCTAATCACCTCAATGCCCAAGAAATATCTGAGCTCCCCCAGATCCTTCATCTCGAACTTCTGTCTAAGCAAGATCTTTACATCAAAGATCTCTGCATCATGGTCCCCCGTAATGATCAAGTCATCTACATAGATGACAACAAGCACAACCCCTCTATCACCATGTCTCACATACAATGAGAAATCTGCATTGGCTACATGAAAGCCAATAGTGACAAGATATTCAGAAATCTTGTCAGACCATGCTCTTGGTGCTTGCTTTAAGCCATACAAGGCTTTCTTCAACCTGCAAACATGCTCGGGGTGACCCACATCCTCATAACCAGGTGGCTGCAACATATACACCTCTTCTTGCAAATCCCCATGCAAGAATGCATTCTTTACATCCATCTGATGTAAAGACCATTGCTTTGACGCAGCCACTGCTATCACAACTCTCACTGTTGCCATCTTGGCAACTGGGCTGAAAGTTTCCTCATAATCAATCCCATATGTCTGCGCATATCCTTTGGCTACCAATCTAGCCTTGTACCTGTTTATGCTTCCATCACTGTTATGTTTTACTTTGTACACCCACTTGCATCCAATAGCTTTCTTGCCTTCAGGCAATTGCACTAAATCCCAAGTTTCATTTCCATATAGTGCATCCATCTCCTCATCCATAGCTTTCTCCCAACACACATTTCCAACAGCCTCATCAATGCATGTGGGCTCAACAACCTGCACAACCTTTGCCATATATGCATAGTGATGTGCCACATAACCATCATAAGTAAACCTCTGCACAGGATTTCTCACTCTCCCAGATCTTTGCAGCTTCTCATTCATGGCTTCCATAGCCTTCTTTACACCAGGTGTTCTCATAGCTGGGATCCCAAGCTCCTCATCAAGGCTCATATCTGAGCCACTAGACTCTCCATCAACATGAGAATGCCCTGTAGAAATGTCAGGCATACCAAGGGGCTCAACCACTTTCTCCTTTCCTTTACGTGATGTACTAATCACATTTGCAGGGCTGGTATTATGACACAGCCTGCCACTCCATGGTCTATCAACAGACCCACTAGATGAGGACTCTCCTGGTCCACTCAAAGACTGTGATTGCTGACCTGCATTCTGTGCAACCACACTTCCACTCAAATCAGTCCCAACAGCTTCTTTTTCAGCAGCATACCAGCTGCTCATCTCATCAAAGACAACATCCCTGCTTACCCTCAACTCACGTGTAGCAGGGTTATAACACCTGTATCCCTTTTGCTCAAGGGAATATCCAATAAACACACATTTTTCAGCTTTCGGATCCAGCTTGGTTCTCAGCTCATCTAGCACATGCACATATGCAATGCATCCAAAGACTTTCAGATGAGACAAATCTGGTTTTCTGCCAGTAAACTTCTCCTCTGGAGTTACATCATGTATGGCTGCAGTTGGAGTCCTGTTCATGATGTATACTGCTGTAGAAACAGCCTCAGCCCAATAGCAATGCGGCATATTCTTCTCTTCCATCAATGCTCGCGCAATCTCAGCAATGTGCCTGTTTTTCCACTCAGCAACTCCATTTTGCTGCGGAGTGTATCTGCATGTGAACTGTCTCCGAATACCATTCTTCTTCAAAAATTCAGAGAACTCATTGGAGAAGTACTCTCCCCCTCCATCTGACCTTAGGCACTTTACATATTTCCCTGTTTGCTTTTCAACCAAAACTCTGAAATTCTGAAAGTGAGTAAACACCTCACTCTTCTCCTTCATGAAATATACCCACACTTTCCTTGTGTGGTCATCAATGAAAGTGACATAGTACCTGTAGCCTCCCATAGATATGGTCTTTGTAGGACCCCATACATCTGAATGCACAACATCTAGTGCATTTCTGCTCACATATCTGTTACGTGGAAACACATGCTTTGTTTGCTTCCCAAATTGGCATGCTTCACATATTTTCTGCATACCTTCCACTTTAAATTTTGGCAGCCCTGTCACAATTCCTTTTGTCTGCATAGACTTCAATCTCTGCACATTTACATGTCCAATTCTTTTATGCCATATGTCTGTGTCTGCAACAACTCCTGAACCATTTGCAAACATCGCAGCACTCATCTCAGGCATGTCTACATCCAACGTAAACATTCTGCCCACTCTGTTGCCTTTTGCAACCAACCTGCACTTGTCTTTAAAATCTTCAACATAACATCCATCAGGGTTAAACCGAACCTGCAAACCCTGCTCAATCATCTGGCCAACTGAAACTAGATTCTTTGTTATGTTCGGTACATGAAGTACATCAGCAAGGTACTTCACTTTGCCATCCTGCATAGACAATGGCACATCTCCAACGTGGGCAATTGGATGAGCAGTGTCATCCCCTGTTTCCACAAAACCTGGTCTTTCCGGGTTTTTCATCTCCTTGAACCACTCCCCATGACTCGTCATGTGGTTCGAAGCGCCTGAATCCACATACCATACATTATCTTTTTGTGCTGCATCAACATTTTCAGACATGGCATTCACAACATGCTGCATAACAAACAACCTTTCATTATCCATATTATTTCTGCTTGAGGATGCATAGTTGTTTTGCTGTACTTTCCCATTTTGCATGTCAGCTTGCTTCTTATAACATTCTGACTGCACATGTCCAGGCTTACCACAATAATAGCATTCACGTGCATCATTATATTGTCTTTGCCAATTTCCACGGCCTCTTTGACTCCCCCTGCCTCTGAATTTGCCTCTTCCACCTGCGTGTTGTTGTTGTTGTTGATTCTGGGACTGTTGTTGTTGCTACTGCTGCTGGCCATAATTCTGATTACCTGTTCGGCCACCTCCTTGACCGCGTCCACGGCCTCCTCTACCTCGTCCTCTTCCTGAACTCGTGTAGAAGGCCTGTTGCTCTGAACTGTTTTTGCTTTGTGAAGACTGTTGGTCTTCACCCAAGCTCTTCTCTTCGATAATCAGCATAGACACCAAATCTGTAAAGTTGGGAATGTTTTCCCGAGTCTGAATAGACGTCTTAAACGCCTTGTATTGTGGCCCGAGACCACGTAGACAGACTTCCACCTTGTCATCATCATCTACTGACACACCAATAGATGCAAGGGATTCCACAATGCCCTTTATCTTCAACGCATAGTCATTCACAGACATGCTCTTTTTCTCCACAGTATGAAGTTCATTCTTCAACTGTATCTTACGAGCCTTGGTATTTGTTTCATAAAGCTTTACCAAGGTGTCCCACGCCTCCTTGGGGGACTTGGCATCCTGAATGTGCCCAATCATGGTGTCCTGTATACTAATGGAAAGCCAATACATAACCTTCCTGGCTCCTTGGTTCCAGTCTTTAAACTCTTTCACATCTGCAGATCCGGTATCTCCGGTGCCTCTTCATGCTCACCTTCTATGTAGTCCCAATAGCCTTTTCCCATCAGGAAATTCGTCAACCTGAACCTCCAAGCATGGAAGTTATTCTTATCCAGCTTCTCAGCCACAATCTGTGTTATGCCATCATTAGACATCTTGCCAAACACACAATTTTACCAGAAACTGCACTCTGGTTTTTCCTGCACAACTGCTGTATTTTCTGCACAGCGGTACTGTTGCACTCTCAAATGTCACAACTAGTGACTTCAATGTGCATACATACACCCAATGGCAACTGTAGACCTCTTTGCAGCACCCACAGTGTCTGCACAGTCAATCTGTCTTCCTGCAGTTCTTAAAACAGAGTTCTGCAGAGAATCGATGACATACCCGCAGTGCTCGAAATCGCCTACTTTCTGAAAAACGGAGGTCCAGACGCGCCCGAAACGCGTTTTCGGCCCGAAAATTTTAGTCCGAAGGACTGTATAGTTGCCCTATAGCTTCACTCCCGCGAAGAAAGCTCCTCAATCGGAGATCGTTTGCCGGTGCCTCCCGTAGAGCTCCCGACAAGGGTGTAGTCACCAACACAATAGGGAAGAGTAGTTGTAGCTCTTACCCTCGTACCGCTTCTTGTGGTTCTCTTGCTTGCAGCTCAGCCCTTAGCACGAACCAGGCTCTGATACCATGAAAAGATGCAGGGGGGAAGAGAGCTTGAGCTCTTGCAAGCACACACACACACTCACAAAACCCTAATAGAGAACACACAAGGTGAGAGGCTGAAAATCTTCTTCTTCTTCTCTACTCAACACTCAACACACCATATACAAGAATAAGAGTACACATAATATGAAAGGTACTCAACCAAATACATACACGGGTTCTCTATAGTGTGAACCCGACTAAATGAGCTGGCGCTATAACTATGCCAGTCTCTAGAGTGGCTGTCACACAGCCTGTCATCCCACTGGCCGCATATCACCCAAGATCTCACCAACCATGCCAGTGGTGTAAGTGTGGGGCCTATCCCCCAGGCGGGTCATCAGTGTCCACCGCCTCACTAGAGCTCGATATCTTAACAACAAGCTCATGGCCCCAGCCATGGAAGAAGAAGAACATCTCCTTCCAAGAAGAAGATCCACACCAAGAAGATCTAAAGGAAGCATTGAAGGAAGACATGGACACGAGAAGAGAAGCTGCCACAAGAAGACTGAAAGAAGAGGAAGACATGGACGCGTGAAGAGAAGCTGCCACGACAAAAAGACTGAAGAAAAGAGAAGATGTGAGGCTCCAAAGAGTGAGGAGCCATGTGAAAATCTCTGAGAGAGAGAGACCCCACAACCCAAAAATGTAACCTGCCCCAACAAAGTAAAACCACTTCTGAGCCACCGATGATGTAGGCAACAAAGTAAAACCACCTCTGAGCCACCGATGATGTAGGCCGCGTGGTAGATAGATGTATGTGTGAGCACTTTAGTCAAGGTCGCGGGCAACTATAGTAAGTCTTGGACACATAGAGAGAGAGAGTGTCAATGACTATGAGTTTAGGGACTCGAGGCACTGGTCGCAGGCTATCAAGTAAGAGAGAAACTTGGTATAGGGTCTAGGTGTACTAGGAGTATTCACTTGAGGGGAGGTGTTGACATATACAAGTGAATAGGGTGTGTATGGGAACAAGCCCTTAGTTAGAGGCTGTAAAAGAGAGAGAGTAAATGTGAAAGAACCTGTGTGAAAAGGTGAGAAGAATCTAAAGGGTAGCATGAGAAGATTTAGGAAGTGTGGAGATATTCTGGGAAAAGTGAAGAGGTGGAGAGAATCAGGGAAAAGAGGTGGAGTGAATCATGGAGAAATTAGTGGGATTTGATGCTTGGATGTAAACTCTATAAATTGAGGCATTGCCCTAATGAGAATTTGAAGGTTTTTGAGAATCCATGCCTACATTAATCTATTTGTTAATTACCCACTAATTATGTCTTAATTATTTGCTAATGACTTTGTTAATGATGTTGGTTCTAGTGTTTGATCCACCATAGCTCATCACAATGCTCTAATTTCAACACAATTGAGCTGTCATCTATCAAGGCTGGCCTTTGCTAGCTTCTGTGTTTGCAGATGCGGACCCCATGTGGGTGTCTCCTTCGTGAGCTGCCTGCGGTGCCGACCATCCATGGCGACCTACTCCAGCACTGCTTCTGCCACCTTATTGAGCTTCAAGCTTTTCATCTCATGTTGCCTTCTAGCTGCTTGTGGCTCTCGCATCGCCATATCCAGAGCTTTACTTTGTTGATGCAAGCCTTTCTTGCACGAGTGTTCGCCTCTCACTTGTACGAGGTGTACACTGCCTGCTGGATGTCTACCTGTGGTACAGTTTCTCAGTGCTTTCGCGTCCTTCCATGTTCAAATCGGACTCAGTGGTTCCGCTGTGAGCGAGTCGGCTCAAAATGGACTAGGTGTCTAAGATGGTAGACACGGGCACATGTCATCCTAGGTTTGGGAGTGTTTGGTAACTTCCTTATTGTGGCACCATTGCTTCCACTAGAGCTTAGCATCCCTAGTAAGGCAAAACCATGTAAGCATGGATTGGTTTCCATTGCTTCAATCCATACCTTAACATCCTTCCAATTTTTGAACCTTCCCCTTTAAAGGAGGGAGATTGCATTTGTTTGAGTAGGAGCTTCTTCTCCTGAGTGTCTGTGTATGGCACATTAGGGATAAAATATTGATCATCCTAGCCATCATTGCAAGATTAACATCATCTCCAGTGGACCTCTCACCGAACAGGCCTGCACAAGCCCAAATCAAAACCCTCTACCCTGTACACCTGGCAACGCATTCCAGAGCAAAACCTTCACACACGCCACGCATCCATATGTACACAAGACAAAAACACCTTTCAGATAAACGCCTGACACTTGGGAATAAATATCCATGGACTTCATCATAGGTTTGCCTACTACGTCGAGTCATAACGATATGATTTGGACAATAATTGATCGTTTGAGTAAGTAAGCATACTTCTTACCTTGTAAGAAAACTTTGACTTCTCAACAAGCCGCGAATATGTTTATCAAACAAATCTTTGTACATCACGGATTGCCAAAAGTCATTGTTTCTGATAGAGATTCAAGATTTTGTAGTAACTTTTAGATCATATTATTCTCCAACTTAGGCACTAAAGTAGATTTCTCAATAGCTTTTCATCTAGAAACAAATGGACAAACTGAGGTTACTAATAACACTATCTTAGATCTACTCAAAGCCTATGTTGCCCAACAACCTAACTCATGGGATAATTACATTTATCTTCTCCAATTTGCTTACAATAATACTCCTCATTCAGCTATCTGGTCGAGCACCTTTTGAAACTGTGTATGGAAAACTTTTGCCTATTCCAGCAACTAGACTTTCTCACAAAATCAAAGTTGCTGATCAATTCACTATTGATTTTACTACCATTCTGAATGACGTAAAACATTCTATTGCTCATGCTCAAGAAAAGTATGTTAAGCAAAGCAAATCGAAAACGTAAAGCTATATCTTTTGGAGACTGTACTTTTGAAAATTGAAAAGCACACACTTAAAAGTGTTGAAAAATTCCCAATTATTAAGCTTGCACCAAGATTTTATGGACCTTTTAAAGTGATCCACAAAATTAATGATGTCGCATATAAACTTGAATTACCTTTTAAAGCGATCCACAAAATTAATGATGTCGCATATAAACTTGAATTACCTTCTCATTGGCAGATTCATAATTCATTTCATGTTAGCTTATTAAAACCTTTCAAAAGGACCACTTCCCACTCATCCAGTATATGAAGAACCACCTCTTATTGAAGGAGACCAAGAAATTTTACTCCCAGATACTATCATTGACCATCAAATTACACTAACTCGTACTGGAAACCAATATAGCAAATATTTAATAACTTTCAAAAATCATCCTCTCGTGAAGATGCAAGATGGGTGCTTGAGAAATATTTTCATGCTTTCCTTGAAATCCTCCATTCTTTTCAACAAATCAGAAATTGAGGGTAATTGCAAACCAAAAATTGAGGGCAATTGCAAACTTAAGCAAGACGGAACTTTATGGGAATATATTTTAAGACCTCTTAAAAATATTATTCTACCCTCTTAAATAATCCGAGGATGCTTGGATTATCTTTGCATCATGCCAAATTATGTTAATATCATGGGTGATACCATTATAAATATTAATACATTTGGTGTATATTGACGTATTCTTGGGGTCTCCAATGTTTGTTTCAGTTGGTTCGTATGTAAGAGTGATTCCTAGGTTACTTACGCTTAGCAAACATGTGTGTGATGATGGTTTGTATATGCTTATGGAATATTTATTTCACCAATTTATTGTTGGTTATTTTATAGGTGAAGAGGACTCCGAGGATTGAAGAGAAGTCACACAAATTTATTACTTGGCACACCATTTTTGTAAACAAGCTTTGTATATACATG